>NC_091172.1:49059238-49096738 GCF_040958095.1 Procambarus clarkii | reverse complement strand
ACAATAGAACAAGGAGAAGCCCCTGCACTAAATGAGGCGGCAAACCAAGCAACCTTGGAGGAATTTGACCTCACCAGTGATGAGGTCAAAAGGTGTCTGCTGGAGCTAGATGTGACAAAGGCTGTTGGGCCTGATAGAATCTCACCATGGATACTAAAGGAAGGTGCAGAAGCACTAAGTGTGCCACTCTCTATGGTGTATAACACGTCACTGGAAACACGAGACTTACCAGAAAGTTGGAAGACAGCTAACGTGGTCCCAATATAAAAAAAGGGTGACAGGCAAGAAGCACTGAATTACAGGCCAGTTTCCTTAACTTGTATACCATGCAAGGTGCTGGAGAAGATCGTGAGGAAAAGGCTCGTAGAGCATCTGGAGGGAAATAACTTTGTAACGCACCACCAACATGGGTTCAGAGATGGTAAATCGTGCCTCACAGGTTTAATAGAATTTTATGACCAGGCAACGAAAATTAGGCAGGAAAGAGAAGGGTGGGCCGACTGCATTTTCCTGGATTGCCAAAAAGCCTTTGACACAGTACCCCATAAAAGGCTGTTAAAAAAGTTGGAGCAACAGGCAGGAGTAAAAGGGAAGGTGCTCCAGTGGATAAGGGAGTACTTAAGCAACAGGAAACAGCGAGTAACGGTGAGGGGGAAGACATCAGAGTGGCGAGATGTCACCAGCGGAGTCCCACAGGGCTCAGTACTTGGACACATCCTGTTTCTAATATATGTGAACGATCTTCCAGAGGGTATAGACTCATTCCTCTCGATGTTTGCTGATGATGCAAAAATTATGAGAAGAATCAAGACGGATGAAGATAGACAGAGAAAACAGGATGACCTGGATAAACTGGAGGAATGGTCTAGAAAATGGCTGCTGAAGTTCAATTCTGGAAAGTGTAAGGTGATGAAATTAGGCGAAGGGAGCAGGAGGCTGAACACAAGGTATCATCTGGGAGGGGAAATCCTGCAAGAATCAAATAGAGAGAAGGATCTGGGGGGGGTTGATATCACACCGAACCTGTCCCCAGAGGCCCACATCAAAAGAATATCATCAGCGGCATATGCTAGACTGGCCAACATAAGAACTGCCTTCAGAAACTTGTGTAAGGAATCTTTCAGAACCCTGTATACCACTTATGTAAGACCAATCCTGGAGTATGCAGCTCCAGCCTGGAGTCCATACCTAGTTAAACACAAGACAAAGTTACAGAAGATTCAGCGGTATGCCACCAGGCTCGTCCCGGAACTGAGAGGATTTAGCTACGAGGAAAGGCTAAAGGAGCTGAACCTCACATCCCTGGAAAACAGAAGAGTAAGGGGAGACATGATAACGACCTACAAAATTCTCAGGGGAATTGACAGGGTGGACAAAGACAAACTCTTCAGCACGGGTGGGACACGAACAAGGGGACACAGGTGGAAACTTAGTACCCAGATGAGCCACGGAGACGTTAGAAAGAATTTTTTCAGTGTCAGAGTAGTTAATAAATGGAATGCACTAGGAAGTGATGTGGTGGAGGCTGACTCCATACACAGTTTCAAATGTAGATATGATAGAGCCCAGTAGGCTCAGGAATCTGTACACCAGTTGATTGACAGTTGAGAGGCGGGACCAAAGAGCCAAAGCTCAACCCCCGCAAGCACAATTAGGTGAGTACAATTAGGTGAGTACAACCTGCTGGGTATACAACCTGCAGGGTACACCACCTGCTGGATATTCAACCTGCTGGGAATACGAACTGCTGGGTATACAACCTGTTGTGTATTAGCACCTAGTGGGTATTCAACATGCTAGGTATACTATCAGCTGGGTATACCACCTGATGGGTATGCACCCTGCTGGGTATACCACCTGCTAGGTATACCACCTGCTAGGTATATCACCTGCTGGGTATACCACCTGCTGAGTATACCACCTGGTGGGTATACAACCTGCTGGGTATATCACCTGCTAGGTATATCACCAGCAGGGTATACATCCTGCTGGATATACAACCTGCTGGGTATACCTCCTGCTGGGTATACTACCTGCTGGGTATACCACCTGCTTAGTATTTCACTTACTGGGTATACAACCCTCTGGGTAAACAACATGCTAAGCATAATTCCATCTTGGTATACCACCAGCTGGGCCTACATCCTGCTGGGTATACCACCTGCTGGGTAAACCACCTGCTGAGAATACCACCTGCTAGGTACACCACCTGCTGGATATTCAACCTTCTGGCAATAAGACCTGCTGGGTATACAATCTGCTGTGTATTCCACCTGCTGGGTATACCAACCTCCGGGTATACCACCTGCTGGGTATTTCACCTGCTATGTATACCACCTACTGGGTATACCACCTACTGGGTATTCCAACTGCCGGGTATACCACCTGCCGGGTATACCACCTACTACTTATACCAACTGCCGGGTAAACCACCTGCCAGGTATACGACCTACTGGTTGTTCCAACTGCCGGATATACCTCCTTCCGGGTATACCACCTGCTGCGTATACCACATGCTGGGTGTACCGACTGCTGGCTATACTACCTGCTAGATATACCAACTGCTGGGTATAACAACTGCCGGGAATACCACCTGCTGGGTATACCACCTACTGGGTTTACCATCAATTGGGTATACCACCTACTGGGTATACCATCAATTGGGTATACCACCTAATGGGTATACCAACTGCCGGGTATACCACCTGCCGGGTATACCACCTACTAGTTATACCTACTGCCGGGTAAACCACCTGCTGGGTATACGATCTACTGGGTATAACACCTTCCGGGTATAACACCTGCTGGGTATACCACATGCTGGGTGTACCACCTGCTGGCTATACCACCTGCTGGATATACCAACTGATGGGTATAACAACTGCCGGGTATACCACCTTCCGGGTATACCAACTGCTGGGTATACCAAATGCTGGGTATACCACCTGTAGGGTATATCAACTGCTGCGTATACCAACTGCTGGTTATTTTGGGTAACTGCCGGGTATATCACCTTCTGGGTATATCAACTTCCGGGTATATCAACTTCCGGGTATACCACCTGCTTGGTATACCAACTGCTGGGTATACCAACTGTCGGGTATACGAACTGCCGGGTATAATACCAGCTGGGTATTCCACCTGCTGGGTATACCACCTGCTGGGTATACCACCTGCTGGTTATACCACCTGCTGGGTATATAACCTGCTGGGTATATAACCTGCTGGGTATATCACCTGCTGGGTATACCACCTGCTGGGTATACCACCTGCTGAGTATACCACCTGCTGGGTATATCACCTGCTGGGTATACCACCTGCTGGGTTCACCACCAGCTGGATATTCAACCTGCTGGGAATACGACCTGCTGGGTATACAACCTGCTGTGTACTCCACCTGCTGGGTATTCCACCTGCTGTGTACTCCACCTGCTGGGTATTCCACCTGCTGGGTATTTCACCTGTTGGGAATATCACCTGCTGGGTATACTAACTGCCGGATATACCACCTGCTTGGTATACCACCTGCCAGGTATAGCAACTTTCGGGTATACCAACTGCTGGGTATACTACCTGCTGGGCATACCACCTGCTGAGTATATTACCTGCTTGGTATACCACCTGTTGGGTATACTAAATACTGGGCATTCCACCAGCTTGGTATACTAACTGCTTGGTTTACCACCAGCTGGGTATACTAACTGCGGGGTATATTACCTGCTGGGTATACCAATTACTGTGAATACTACCTAGAGGGTTTACCACTGGCTGGGTATGGCACCTGATGGGTACACTAGTTGCTGGGTATAGTACCTGCTAGGTATACTAACTGCTAATATACCACAGGTGGCAGGTGTCCTCTTATAACCTCTGCGTGTACACCGGACGACTCAAATAGAAAACGGAACAGAACGTCACTTTTGTGAGTCGATTTCATTTCAAATTATGTCCAAATTTGGCCATAGTGTGCATACGAGCCAAAAGTGACGTTATTTTTAAGAGGACGGGTTGGTCAACCACAGAAGGTGGTGTCCCAATAGGAGAATCTGTCTGGGTAAGTTCATTGTCATCTTCCTCATCAGTCTCATCAACAGTCATTTTAGCTAACTTCATGTGGTCTAAATGTTCATTTATATACTCTCCTGTTACCACCCGTACCTGTCTGTACTTGTTACCTTTGATAAGCTCGGTTACCTTATATGGACCCAAAACTTTCTTAGTTAACTTGTACATAGGGCCAGACCTGTGTTGGTTACGTACCATTACTACAGATCCAATAGTTATTTTACTGGGTTTAGCTCGTGCATTCCTTGCTAGAGTAAATTCGGCTGTTGCTTTGGACAGTTGTTCTTGTATTTTCTTAAATACTAGTTGCATCTGTCTATGCTTCACTTGAACAAAATCATCTACGTTATATAAGGGAGTAGGAGGTACATTAATCAATTCATTAGGGAGGATCTTATCTGTACCATAAAGAATAGCGTGAGGTGTGTCACCTGTAGAAACATTAATTGAAGAATTTATAGCACACTGAATTAAGGGTATAAAATCATCCCAATTGTTGTTATAAAAATTCAACGTGACTCTCAAGGCATCTAACACTTTCCTGTTAGTACGTTCAGCTAATCCGTTGCTTGCTGGATGGTAAGGCATTATACTACATTTTTTAATGTTATATAAATCACACAAGCTAGTTAAAATACTATTACTGAATTCTGGACCATTATCTGAAAGGATTACTTTAGGCATACTATATCTACAAATTATTTGGTCATGGAATGCACTGGCTATAGTTTCTGCTGTTTTGTTCGGGATAGTAACTAGTTCGCAATACTGTGAAAAATTATCGACCATTACAAGCAAATGTTTCTTCCCTTTTTCTGTTTCTGCAAAATTTGTCAACAAATCCATCGATACTCGTTTCCAAGGAGCTTTAGTTGTTGGGTACACCTGAATTGGATTAGGTCCTGAAACATGTCCCTTGTGCTGTAAACAAGTTAAACATCTGTCAACATAATGAGCTATCTCCTTAGCCATTTTTGGCCAAAAATACTTCAATCGACCTTGTTGGAGTGTACGATACTTTCCTGGATGTGCACTTGCGGGATCATCATGGAGAATTTTTAACACAGTTGGTACTAAGACAGCTGTCTTGGTACCAACTAACTGACAACATTTCCTCGGGGCTGTCCTTAGCTTAACTACTCTACACAGTAAATTGTCTAACATCACTAATTCTTTCAATGGCACTAGTGGTTTATGAATCGGGCGAGTGTCTTGCTTAGTCAAAAATTTAATGACGGGTGCCCATATGGCGTCTTGTCTTTGTTCCGTCTCGACTACTGTAGAATTTAATGCTGGGTAATTTAACTGAATTGCAGCTACATGTCGAGAAAACGTATCAGGTACAACATTTTGCTTTCCTGGAATATAACCAAATGTGGGATTGAATTCTTGAATTATGAGCAAATATCTAGCAAACTTTCCAACTGGATTCTTATTTTTGAACAAGGGAATTAATGGTTGGTGATCTGTAAGAACATGAACTGGGTAATTATAAATTGTATCCCTGAAATGTTTAAGTGCCCAGACAACTGCCAAGGCTTCTCGTTCTGTTACCCTATAATTTTTCTCTTCTTTAGATAATGTGTGGCTAGCATAAGCTATTGCGTGATCTCTGTGACCTTCTGTTTGAAGTAATGCAGCACCTAGACCTATGTCACTAGCATCTGTAACCAACGTAAAAGGTTTAGAAAAATCTGGGTACCTAAGGACAGGTGACGAAATCAAGGCTGCCTTGAGTTTTTTGAATGACTGATCCTGGGCCTCTCCCCAATCAAAGGGTTCATCTTTTCTTTGCAATTTGTAAAGCGGAGCGGCTATAATAGAGAATCCAGAAATAAATGAACGATAAAATCCTACAAGAGCTGTGAACTGTTTTACGGCTTCTGCGGTACGAGGCGTTGGAAAATCACGGGCATCAATAATTTTTGATTCATTCAATATAATACCTGAAGGTGTAACTGTATGACCTAGGAAATTAATCTTCTCCTTTAAAAATGAACATTTTGCAAGCTTTATTTTTAAATTAGCTTCAGCGAGCTTTGCTAGTACTTTCTCAAGGTTATGGAAATGAGCCTGAACATCTTGTGACATGATTATTAGATCATCAAAGTAAACTAGAAGAGTACTGTAGTGTTTGTGTGTGGCTGAGGAAGTCTTGGTTGTAGGGTTGATATAAAGCCATTGCTTGGTTACTGACTTTAATACTTATAAACGATTACATTACTAGTAGCTACCAAGCTGGTGGCGTCCTGTATGCTCTCCTGTTTACCTCTCTGCTGGTGACTGAGCCGTACCACATTATAACGGATGGTACCGTTTTCTATGAACATGACATCCCTCCTTTTCTTTAAAAAGATTGAATACAGGATGTCTACCATGCTTGTAGCACAAAGCAAAGTTATTAACACAAAGTAAGTTACTAACACATCAAGAGATATTGCATACATTTAACATTAATTAAGCACACAAAGAATTTAAACAACTTAATCTTTACCACAAAGGATTTCAATGTTAAAAATACAAATGCAATGTTAAACAAAAATGAAAGAAACTGTAATACAAAGTTACAAAATATTGAATGAGAGATCTGCATTATTCAAACAATATTAAATTTAGTTTAGCATAACAAGTAAATACTTTGCATTACATAGGAACACAATTAATCATCAAATCGTGTAGGGCGTTTAACATGACGTTTAGGACGAGAGTCCTTAAATACAAGAATATCCCTTGATGAATTGTTTGTTGGGTTATAAGTCATTTTTTCTTTTTCCTTTGTACGACTTTGCACTTCATCATTTTCTACAACAGTTGGAATCACTTTGAAATAAGCCATATTACGTGTTATACTATAATCTCTGTTACTCGCTGTTACCATATTTCCTTTTACACTAATCACTTTATATGGTTTTGTATCATACGGCATATCTAGCTTTCCCTCTTTTTTCTTTTTAACTAGAACAGTATCTCCAACCTTTATGACTTGTTCCTTTGCACGTTGATCATGAGCAATTTTCATTTTGCCCTTGGCTACTGCATCCTTCTGAGCGAGACGTTTATCCGTTACCTCGGCTGGCATGACAGGTAGTGCGATTCTCATAAGACGTCCAAATAAAAGTTCACCAGTCGACTTGCCCAGTGTTCCATGTGGTGTTGCACGGTAGTTCCTGAGAAAAGCATACATAGCTTGTTTCCAGGATCGTCCTTCGGCATGAGCACAGCGTACCGCTTTCATGAGAGGGTGCATGAATCTCTCAACTTCTCCATTTGCTTGAGGATGTAGTGGCATCACACTGCGGTGTTTGAATCCAATATGCTCAGCAAAGTTGACGAAGTCTTGTCCATTGAATGGCGGTCCATTGTCCATCTTGACAACTTCAGGAATGCCAAAGTTTGAAAAGATCTTGTCGAGTTTCGGGATGACAGCCTTTGCAGATGTGGAAGTGATGATTTCTACTTCTGGATAACGTGAGTGTTCATCAATGACTACCATCAAGTACTCTCCAGTTGGTAGCGGTCCGCAGAAGTCCATCGATACTTCCGTCCATGGTGCAGCAGGTAGTGGTGAAGGTTGTAGAGGTGTTGGTCTTGAAGTATCCACTGCAGCTTGGCAAGGAACACAGGCATCATGTATGTCCTTTGCTAGACGATCAATGCCAGGAAACCACACTTTTTCTCGTAGCAGCTGTTTGGTCCTAACAAGACCTTGGTGTCCTTGATGTGCAAGCTTCAGAGCACGTTGCTGGAGAACAGCTGGAATGACAATACGAGTACCTCGCAGCACGGTGTCGCGTTGTTGCGTAACACTTAATTCTGTCTGGATGCGTTCAAGTGCTTTGAATGCATCTTGGTCAACTCCTGAGGGTGGGATGCGTGGAAACGTTTTCTTAGTCAATGCATCCACTGTTGCTTGCAGAGTTGGGTCCTCTAGGGTTGCAGTACGGATTTCATCAAGAGTAAGAGCCTTAGGGACTGCATCACAGGTTACAGAGTGTACATATTCCTCGGCAACTTGTTGATGCTTGGTGATGGTGAAACTGTTGGCAGGATGTCGACTGATGTAATCAGCGGGATTGCCTGCACCCGGCTTATATTTCACCGTAAAGTTGTATGGTTGCAGACGAAGAGCCCATCTCTCAATGCGAGCTGGTGGTTTGGACTTTGGATTATTGAAGATGGTCTCCAACGGTTTGTGGTCAGTGACTATCGTGGTGAAGGGTGCACCAAGCAGATACACATTGAAGTGTTCACAGCCCCATACAAGAGCAAGAGCTTGCTTCTCTGTCTGACTGTATCGTTGCTCAACATCTGTGAGAGAACGACTGGCGTAGGCAATTACTACTCTGGAATCTGTTTGACCAGGTTTGTGTTGGGCTAAAACAGTACCTAAACCAACAGGACTAGCATCCACCGTTAACTCAGTGTCCATTGATGGATCAAAGTACGCAGCAGTCGCATTCTCTACTAGTGCATCTTTCACAGCATCAAATGCGTTTTGCTCGATATCGCTCCAGTACCATGATGCATTTTTCTTCAGGAGCTCACGTAGAGGCTTTGTAATGGTAGCAAAATCTGGAATGAAGCGAGAACAGTAGTTTGCCATTCCCAGAAAACTATGTACTTCAGTGGACGTTGAAGGAGGTGCAGCGTTCTTGATATCTGCAACTTTCTTAGGATCTGGAGACAGACCTTTGTCACTAAGTACATGTCCAAAGAATTCAATTTTATGTTGATTGAACTCACACTTTGCTCGGCTTAGCGTCAAATTCTTTTCTCGTAAGCGTTGCAATGTTGCACGAAGAGCTTTGTCGTGTTCAGCTTGGGTACGGCCATAAACAATGATGTCATCAGACATGTTGTCAGCATTAGGTATATCTTGCAATACCTGGCTGATGATGTGCTGGAATACCTCGGCAGCACTGTTGATACCAAAACTCAGGCGCTTGTACCTATACAGACCTCGATGTGTCGTAAACGTTGTGATGAAGCGACTCTCATCATCAAGTTCAAGCTGATGATAGCCCTTGTTTAAATCTAACTTGCTGAATATAGTTGCACCATTCAAGCGGTAGATCATATCATCTACAGTCGGTGTAGGATGGCGTTCACGCATTATTGCCTTGTTGGGAACACGCATGTCCACACAAATGCGTATCTCATCTGGATTCTTCGGCTTTGGTGGAGTGACAATTGGGCTTACCCATGGTGTTGGGCCTGTTACTGGATCAATGATATCTAGTTCTATCAGCCTATCCAGTTCAGCATCGACTTTCTTGCGAGTATGGAATGGTTGTCGGCGATGTGGTTGGGCAACTGGAATTACATCTGGGTTGATATGCAGATGTACTTTGCTATCAGTATAACAACCTATGGATTTAAATCGATCAGAAAATTCAGCAACAATACCATCAACATTGTTTGCCGATTCCACTGCTACAGCATTAGAAAGCTGAAGTAGCCCCAATTTGGTTGAAGTCTTGTAACTGAGTAAAGACTCCTTTGCATTCCTAACAACATGGAATGTAGTAATGAGCATTGCATTCTTTGACCTAATCTCTGCAGTGAAAGTTCCAATCACTGGCAAGGCTAACTTCGAAGCATAGGCAGTGGCTTTACCATTGTATTTTTCTAGCTTTGGGAACTGTTTTCTAAATTTTTCATAGTGGCACTCAGCCATGGTGTCAATGTTTGATCCAGTGTCAATGAGAACTTTGAGACAAATACCAGCAATGTATACACATGTCTCTGGGTTGTTTGGAAGATCAGCAAACTCACAATGGGCTGCTAAACCCTGCAGACGTGTGTGGTATTGATCCACAATTTCATTAGAGAGTTGTTTTGCTCTCCTGAAATGCATAATTTACATAGCAGTATTTTGCCTTGGTTTGAAATGCTCTGTTAGTTTGGCTTTGGCAGTGTCATAATCTTTGGCACCACCAGTGTCTTTCAGTGTGTCAAAGATGTCACAAACTCTATCACCTGCATAATGAAGTAGAAAGGCACGCTTTCTTTCAGCACTTTTGATGTCAGAAACTATCAACAAATTTTCAAACTTTTTAAGCCATTTGACCCACCTCTGTGACAGGTTTGTCTGGTCACAGTCAGGATCAAATGCAGGAAACTGAGGTATATTTGCCATTTTTACTGAATAAATGTAACTTATCACTTAAATGTTCCTCAGAATATTAAACACTTACTGCACTGAATATGTTAGTCAAGAATTCACTGTAATTACTTTAATTTTGCAAAGCACACAAGCATTTTAATGCAAAAGTTCACAACAGTGCACAATATAGCAGCAACTGACTTCTTACCTAGCCCTTGTGTACATGTGTTGTTCCTACTCACAGCAGAAGCACAGCAGTTGGTACAGCAGCAGTTGGTACAGCAGTTGGTGCAGCAGTTGGTACAGCAGTTGGTACAGCGTGATGAATTTTGTAGCACGAAGCGTCGTTTCGTAACCAAAACATCAGGTTTTGTACACATCAAAGTGTCGTTTCGTACACAACGTCGGCAGATTCCTCAGTACACAGTTTCTGCAGCACAGCTTGGGTAGCACACAGCTTGGGTAGCACACAGCATTGGTTAGCACACAGCATCGTTTAGCACACAGCATTGGTTAGCACACAGCATCGGTTAACATACAGCATCGGGTATGGCGCTCACAGCTTCTCTTCCTCCTCCAGGCAGCATGCTTCTCCCTTGTGTTTGAAACTGAACAAATACCTGCGTTCACAGTTCATCCTCGTCGCCAATGTGGTGTTTGTGTGTTACTGAGGAAGTCTTGGTTGTAGGGTTGATGTAAAGTCATGACTTGGTTACTGACTTTAATACTTAATATGATTACATGACTAGTAGCTACCAAGCTTGGCGGGCGTCCTGTACGCTCTCTTGTTTACCTCCCCTCTCTGGCGTCCCAGCCGCCGCACATAGAAAACGGATGGTACCATTTTCTGTGAACATGACATCCATCAACGTAGATAGCAGAATAGTCGTGATTGGTTCAATTATAATGAAAATTGTAGTTTTCAGGTCCCACATGGGTTGTGGAATATACCTACTATTGTCCATGCTCTTAGAATATGACAGATCAGCTACATCCTATTGAAGGCTCGTAGTTTTGTTTTGAGAAATATTAGTTGTTCTTAGTAAATTATAATAAGCACTATAAATAATTACATAGAATAACAGTGCTTCCCCAATCAATATTATATACCATAGTTTGCGCTTTAAAATAATTTAAACAATGTTTTGTAGGAATGCTAACAGAAAACGATGTTATGTTGGAATGTTTATGGGGTAAACTACTGCAAACTTAGGGATCACTTCCACCCACAGGAAGGGTATGGAGTCCAATACCATCCACTGGATGTGTATGGCGTCCACTACCACCGACAGGATGGGTATGGGGCTCACAACCACCCACAGGATGGGTATGGGGTCCAATAACACCCACTGGATGTGTATGGCGTCCATTGAAGCCCACAGGATGAGTATAGGGTCCAGTGTTGCCCACGGGATTAGTATATAGGGTCCACTGCCGCCCACAGGGTCGGTAAAAGGTCCACTACCGCCCACAGGGTTGGTAGGGGGTCAACTGCCGCCCACAGGGTCGGTAGGGGGTCCACTGCCACCAACAGGGTCGGTATGGAGTCCACTGCCACCCACAGGGTTGGTATGGGGTCCACTACCGCCCACAGGGTCGGTAGGGGGGTTAACTGCCGCCCACAGGGTCAATATGGGGTCCACTACCGCCCACAGGGTCGATATGGGGTCTACTGCCACCCACACGGTCGGTATGGAGTCCACTGCCGCCCACAGGGTTGGTATGGGGTCCACTACCGCCCACAGGGTCGGTAGAGCGTCCACAGGGTCAGTATAGGGGTCCCCTACCGCCCACAGTGTTGGTAGGGGTTTCCACTGCCGCCCACAGGGTCGGTAGGGGGTCCACTGCCACTCACAGGGTCGGCAGGGGGTCCACTACCACCCACAGGGTCGCTATGAAGTCAACTACCGCCCATAGTGTTTGTATAGTGTCCATTACCGTCCATAGTGTTATTATGGGGTCCACTACCCCTCATAGTGTCGGTATGGGGGTCCATTACTACCCACAGGGTGTTTCTGGGGTCTATTTTTTCTGTATAGCAGAGGTAGCAATACTGCTTTTCCAATCTCATTTGTTGTTCAATGTAAAATATTTGTTGCTCGACTTGCAACAATTTATATATATATATGTATATATATACATATATATATATATATATATATATATATATATATATATATATATATATATATATATATATATATATATATATATGTATATAGTATAGTGCCTTTGCAATATAGTACTAATGTGTGTATTTGTTGTATTGTATTGTTGAAATACATTGTTCACATGAAATACATGTGAAATATTGTTGAAAACATCTTGATGACTTATTAAACCAAAATTATTTATTAGTCAGAAGAAAGACAAAAACGCGATCTATATGTTAAACCTCTACCAGACAAATATTTTAAGTAAAACCGAAGATATTTGTAGTTTTATAAAAGGGGCAGTTTTCATTGCTCGTCGAGCTCGAAAACCGCCGCATTCATCTCAGAACCATGCCTATTTCACGCAGATTCCTTAATAAACGTAAGAGTTTTATATGTCACAAGAAAGATAGAAATATAAGCTTCATTCTAAATACCTTACCATGGGTATATTTAAATTTAAAGCGAAAATACATGTACTTTTATAATAGCCGAGCTCCGACCCCGGACAGATTGATCGACTGAGCAACTCTCTCTCAGAACAATGTTTATTTCACGTGAATTCGTTAATATACATATATGTTTTATATGTCTCAAGAAAGACAGACATATAAGCTTCACTTTAAACACTTTACCATAGACATATTTAAAGTTCTAATGAAGATACATGCATTTTAAAAATTACGGAGCTCCCACCACGTACAGACTGAACGACAGAGCAACTCTCTCTTAGATCAATGTTTATTTCACGTGAATTCGTTAATAAGCACAAATGTTTTATATGTCTTAAGCAAGATAGAAATAAGAGCTTCATTTTAAATACATTACAATAGTCATATTTATAGCTCAAGTGAAGATACATATGTTTTTATAGTAGCGCTCAGTAGCTTGTCGGGCATGGAGTGCAGACGCCTACGCACTTGCCGATATATTGTATAATTAACAAAGATACGCTAATAAAGCCTAAAATCTTATATGCCTCCAGAAAGACCGAGATATGAACATTATTATGATTGCACCAAATGAAATATATCATGTTCGAGAACAAAGATATATCAATTTTAAATTAAGTTTTGACTCTTGCTCGGGAGAGAGAGATGGGGCGACTCTCGCCCCATCTATTGGAGATTCTGTCCACTAAAGACCCAAAGCTACTCAAACCCTCCTAGCATTATTTAAGTAATGAAGTAATATGGTATATTTACTCACTATAATGTGGGTGCTGAATGCAGAACATGAGAAAACATATATTTACTCCAAACTAATATAATTTCATTATGAAATAAGTAAATAAGTAGCATCAAAGGAAGTCGACAGTCCAAGCGTCAATGTTGTGGAGCGACTTATCCAAGATATATCGTTGTTTGGAAAGTGTTTGTTGGCATATCCAGTTGTCGCACTTCTCTGCACAAATTATCACAAATTTAAATTATAATGTTAACAAGTAGAATACGTATTTTTAATAAAATCTAACATAACTAGCCAGAAAACATTTAACATTTATTAAAAAATATATGTTTGGAAGTTAAATCGACTTCATAGGACAATAGTTTTGTTATATATACTCGTTATTCGTTGACATGCGTTCGCTACTTAAACTACCATGTACTGTACTTATGTAAAATCTCCCATGTCTCTTCACTCATCTCACCGAACCCTACAGGCTCTGTGATATATTGTTTAATTAATATAGATTCACAAATAAAGCTTATAATTGTATATATTATCAAAAAGGCAGACCTTAGTTTAGTTCATTTATTATCCACCCCATACCCATCCTATGAGCGATAGTGGAGTGATACAGAGGCACATAATGGGCTCAGGGACCGAGCCCACAATTCATAGAATGTAACAACTCTTGTATATATCTCAAAACAAAACAAAACAAAATATATAGTCAAGCAAGTTACAATCTTGATAAGTTAGTTACAAAAGTCAATGCACATTGTCACATCAACAATGGGCTCGAGACCGACCACAAGTACAGTTTATAATTTAAGCAGCTGACATATATGGAGGGCTAGTGTCACAATTGATATGTTTATCCTACACATAACCCCCTCTCCCCCATCCAATGGGCAGCGGTGGATAGGTTACAATGAAGTCGTTTTTTGCGTTTTATTCAGAGATTAGATCTTATTGGGTGAGGAAAGATATTCATATTTTAAAGAAGGCTTCTTGGCTGATGCTCTCCATTGATGGAAAATATACAACCTTTTGAAAATCAATGTTAGTTTGATCTAGATATTGTAATTAACGAAAGTATTTGTCATCAGAAAGGTAGAAATATAGGGTACATTTAAAATCCTTTGTCATAAATATAACTGAAGTGAAAACGAAGATATATGCGTTTTGATAGTTACGTGATGGCTAGCTCTGGAAGTGTGAAGCCCTGCACACCAGCCAATAAATTGTATAATTAGTTTCCATATATTATAATTAATCTTAAAAATCTATAGGTCAGAAGAAAGGAAGATGTAGCCGTTAATGTGACAACATTTAAAAATATATATCTCTTAAGTTAAATAAATAATACCACCTTATCGCCGGTGTCCGGACACATGAAAACTACCTAGGTATCAGTATCCAGCCAGGCGGGGATCACAGGCTGCACAATACTGATAAATTATGTAATGCACTACTTGTGGTCCATCTCGAACCCATTTATGATGTGACGACTCATAGTGAATTTTGTAACTAGCTCATCAAGATTGTAACTAGCTTAGCTAAATGAATTGTGGAGTTCGGTCCATTCATTTTCTTTCTTTATTATGCACCCCATAATACCCATCCCGTGGGTGGTGGTGTAAAGGATTACAGAGGCACATAATCGGTTCAGGAACTGAACCCTCTAGTTCGTTTAGCTAAGCAAATAACAATCTTTTGACGCTAGTTACAAAATTATTAATGTCCACATACATGTACATATTCATACGTATACATATATACATACACATACATATTTAATGACCCACACAAATACACACATCAGTAACCTTTTGTGTCACAAGTAATTCAACAAGAGGCTCACAACAGTCACTATACAAGGCACTTTACATCTATGAGGAGTCGCACAGTTACCCAAATGGGCGGCAGCTTTACAGTTACCTGGTGTTATTCTTCACCTATATCTTTTTCTGGTTAATCCCTATTTACATTATGCAGTTCAGGTTTCGTCGCCATACTATAGTTTTTAGTTTAGTTAATTTATCACATAATGGGTTCAGGGACTGAACACACAATTTATTTATCTAAGCAAGTTACAATCTTGAGGAGCTAGCCACAAAATTCATAACACATCGTCACATCAACTGGGCGACAGCTTTGCAGTCATGTGCATGCGTTACCTACAGTAAGCAAATTTTGGATACTTCGCTAAAATTTCGGGCAGCACAACATTATGAATGAAGTACTTACACATTTCATGGACACCATTGATGTTGTTATCTTTAAATTCCGCGATTTTTTCACATTCCATTATATAATGACGCAAAGTATGCGAATAGTTCTGCTGACAGAGTTTACATTTAGTCAAATCTACATCATCAGATGTTACAAACTCCCAGAGGTACTTGTAGCCGAGCCTAAACCTAGCAGTGGTAACATCTAGAAGTCTGCTAACATTATTGGATGACCCATAGACGTGCGATTCATCAAAGTTTACACAACATTGTGAAATTGAGAGTCAGTGTAGTAACATAAATTGGTAAATCATAAATATTGTAAGTTAAGAATCTGATGCATGTGGGTGTGTGTTGGTGGGGGGGGGGGGGTTATACCCGTGGTAAGCGAGAGTGAAAAGTAACCTTAGACGTACTGCGGTCAACGTGGGGGGGGGAGGTCGTGAGAGTCAAATTCACCCTCCAACTTCTGCGCATAGTACCAGCAGCCTCCACAACACTCCATCAGCCTCCAGCTGATGCTTGTAGATGCCTCATCTAACCTCACTTATGTCACACATTAACCTACAGTTCCTGTGATATTTAAACTCCTCATCACAGTGGCGTCTCACCAATATAAACTGTATTGGATTTTGTTCCGAAATAGCTATATACTGACTGGACGTGTATGTATGTATGTATGTATGTATGTATGCATGCATGTATGTATGTATGTATGGATGGATGTATGTATGTACGCATGCATGTGTGTATGTATGTATGTACGCATGTATGTATGTGTATGTATGTATGTATGTATGTATGTATGTATGTATGTATGTATGTATGTATGGATGTATGGATGTATGTACGCATGCATGTATGTATGGATGTATGTACTCACCTAATTGTGCTTGCGGGGGTTGAGCTTTGGCTCTTTGGTCCCGCCTCTCAACTGTCAATCAACTGGTGTACAGATTCCTGAGCCTACTGGGCTCTATCATATCTACATTTGAAACTGTGTATGGAGTCAGCCTCCACCACATCACTTCCTAGTGCATTCCATTTATTAACTACTCTGACACTGAAAAAATTCTTTCTAACGTCTCTGTGGCTCATCTGGGTACTAAGTTTCCACCTGTGTCCCCTTGTTCGTGTCCCACCCGTGCTGAAGAGTTTGTCTTTGTCCACCCTGTCAATTCCCCCTGAGAATTTTGTAGGTGGTTATCATGTCTCCCCTTACTCTTCTGTTTTCCAGGGATGTGAGGTTCAGCTCCTTTAGCCTTTCCTCGTAGCTCAGTCCTCTCAGTTCCGGGACGAGCCTGGTGGCATACCGCTGAATCTTCTCTAACTTTGTCTTGTGTTTAACTAGGTATGGACTCCAGGCTGGAGCTGCATACTCCAGGATTGGTCTTACATAAGTGGTATACAGGGTTCTGAAAGATTCCTTACACAAGTTTCTGAAGGCAGTTCTTATGTTGGCCAGTCTAGCATATGCCGCTGATGATATTCTTTTGATGTGGGCCTCTGGGGACAGGTTCGGTGTGATATCAACCCCCAGATCCTTCTCTCTATTTGACTCTTGCAGGATTTCCCCTCCCAGATGATACCTTGTGTTCAGCCTCCTGCTCCCTTCGCCTAATTTCATCACCTTACACTTTCCCGAGTTGAACTTTAGCAGCCATTTTCTAAACCATTCCTCCAGTTTATCCAAGTCATCCTGTAGTCTCTGTCTATCTTCATCCGTCTTGATTCTTCTCATAATTTTTGCATCATCAGCAAACATCGAGAGGAATGAGTCTATACCCTCTGGAAGATCGTTCACATATATTAGAAACAGGATGGGTCCAAGTACTGAGCCCTGTGGGACTCCGCTGGTGACATCTCGCCACTCTGATGTCTCCCCCTCTCACCGTTACTCGCTGTTTCCTGTTGCTTAAGTACTCCCTTATCCACTGGAGCACCTTCCCTTTTACTCCTGCCTGTTGCTCCAACTTTTTTAACAGCCTTTTATGGGGTACTGTGTCAAAGGCTTTTTGGCAATCCAGGAAAATGTATATATGTATGTATATATATGTGTATGTAAATGTATATATATGTATGTATATATGTACGCATGTATGTATGTATGTATGTATGTATGTATGTATGTATGTATGTATGTATGTATGTATGTATGTATGTATTCCCAATCACGTTAAAGACTCCCCCCTCTATCATCCAGTTTAAGAGAAAAACAACTATGTACTAAATAATCAACTCCTTGTAACTTTAATTATGCTGACCTTCCTATCTGTATTCAGACTGAGCCTACCATCATTATAGGTGATTATAACGTTAGGCATAGAAATATTGGTAATTCGCAGTTCAGTAATCGTAACGGCAACCAACTGGTGTCACTATTAGGTAGTCACGATGATGCACAGATTGTGGGTGACCTTGAACCGACGCATATCTACGGGGGTATTCTTGATCTATGTCTCGGTGTCAACGTCTCCCACACCGTGTGCGCCTCGTCAATAGTGCCAGATATGGCGTCTGATCATCTGCCCATATTAGCCACTGTAAACATTGGCAGCTCTATCCTCCCTGGTGGAGTGTTCAAGCGGAAGAGGCTGGCTGTGCCCATCGATCAACGAGACAATCTTGTTGCTCATGTGTCAGATTGGTGCAGTTCATCTGAGCCTTCATCAGTTGAAGATTTTAACAATGAGCTCACAGGTACTCTCGAACAGTTTATAGAATCACTTGATCCATCGCCCAGGCCACGTAACCCAAATTACACTGGTCATAGCACTTATGTTTATTATAATGATTCTAAATTGCATGCACTAAAACGCACTGCCAGAATAATTGGACTAGCTTATAGAAGGACCCGCACTGCTGAAATGCTTCGGCTCTTTCAAGCGGCTCTGGCTAAGGCCAGGGAACGTATGGTGGAGCTGAGGCAGACAGTCTGGGAAACTTTTGTCCGTGGTCTCAATTCTCACACGCCCCTAAGTCGGGCATGGAAGGATATCAACAAGGTCAATGGGAAAAATGCTGCAGAGATCTCGTACCCTAATCCTCTGCACAGAGCAAATGAGCTTGTTGATGCTTGGGCCACGACTTCCAGCTTTGACAGTCTTCCTCTACCCTCACAGAATGAATTAAATAATTGATATGCTGATAGAGCAAGGCTCCTTGACTTCATGCGTCATCAAGAGGATGACTGTGACATGCTTTTTACTGAATACGAACTAGACTCTGCTCTACATAGAGGCAAAGCTACATCACCCGGGGAGGATGGAGTTACTTACGGCATACTGCATATGCTTCTGCTAGTTCCAGGGAATCCCTTGCTTCAATTGTATAATATGAGCTATGTAACTGGGGAGCTTCCTAAGTCATGGACCAACAGTGTTATTATTCCCATTCCTAAACCTCACCAGCCGAGTGTTTTTCGCCCAATCTCCCTCACTAGTTGTCTCTATAAGTGTCTTGAGAGGATGGTTCTCAACCGTCTCGTTTACAAAATTAATAATATGTTGTCTCCCCAGATATATGGCTTCACGCATGGAAAGAGTGTACATCACTGTATTACCACATTCCTCACCCTGCAGACTGATAGGTCATATACCACTTTCCTAGATCTTAAGTCAGCCTTTGACATTGCTAACCCACACGTCATTCTGAGAGAACTTGCTAAAATGAATATTGGAGGATGGCTTCTACGGTGGATAAGAGGCTATCTATCCAACAGGAAGTCATCTGTACTGTTCCAAGGGCATAGGCGTGTAACGAGAGATTTTGAACTTGGCACTCCACAGGGAGGTGTCCTCAGTCGTACTCTGTTCAATGTGTTAATCAATGCACTTTTAAATTTAGTAACTAGAAGGTCCAGCGAACACATCATTATCTATGTGGATGATATACTGATCCACACCAATGGGTATACCAACACCCAAAATGTTCTGAACTCTGTATTGTACACATGTTAGGAACTATGCTTAGTCATCTCAGTAGAGAAAACAAAGATCCTGAACCGACACCCACCCAGACAGGGTGGGGCCGTTCGCAAAATGCAGTTGGATGATGGCTCTCTGCTCGACTATGTTACCAGATACAAATACCTTGGTCTTGAGGTTCTACTGTACCGCAATGTTTTAGCCAAACTGGGTCGCCAATGTAGAGAGAGGCTCCGTGCTCTCAAGGCTGTGGCAGGCAAACACAACTGTACCGTACAGTGTTATATATTTATTTCAGTTTGAACAATTTTTAACATTAAAGGATAAATCCTTTAATTGGTTGAAATTGATTTTAACATTCGAAATCTAATTTGTTGATGTTAAATAATATAAGGTTCAAATTTATTAAGATACATACTTTAAAAACTATTTCTATTTGATACCAACAGTATCACGTTAAGAGAAGCGTCTCGCCTTGCTAACCCAAGTATAAAATATATAAAGAAACGGTGCAACTGTACTGGTATCTGCAGTACAAATATATGTCCCTATTTAAAGAAAAAATAAACTGCACCAATCACTGCCAGTCCTCACACCAATGCAACAATAAGGAGAGTGATAACAGTGCTTCACATTCGACAATGTTAAATTATTTAACAGATGACGAGATAATGAACATTGGAACAAATGTACAGCTCTCTGACCTTCATATAAAATCTGCATGTGACCTCATCAAACAAACTGTGCCAAGCGTAGAAGGCCTTTATGACCCAGCGTTGTAGCGGGACCTCTCCTGGCCAGTTACAATTGGTGAATTTATTCAAATTATCCAAGTTGATGGTTGTCACTGGGTCACCAACCATCAACGTTTCCAACATTGGAGTAACTGGACAAATTAACATATACGACACCAGGCATAAATTACCATCCAAATCTACTGAAGTTATCTTGTATGCTCTTGCTAATTGCCAGGATACCTGGTTGATACCTGGTTGATGGGGTTCTGGGAGTTCTTCTACTCCCCAAGCCCGGCCCGAGGCCAGGCTTGACTTGTGAAAGTTTGGTCCACCAGGCTGTTGCTTGGAGCGGCCCGCAGGCCCACATACCCACCACAGCCCGGTTGGTCCGGCACTCCTTGGATGAATAAATCTAGTTTCCTCTTGAAAATGTCTTGGATGATAAGCTTGGATGATATGCAATATAATGAATGTCAGCAGACACAGGGACTCAAGTATGAGTGGGGTATATGCTGCGGCGTTTGCTGCATCACTTGCAAGTGGTGTAGATCCGGTGAACCTCGTATGATGTGCAGAATATGAGGCAACATCTTCAAGAGAACTTCAAAGGAAAGTGTCTCACCTCATTCCCTGCAGCTCAGACACTGAGAAGAAAACGAATCATCCGGTCATGCTCGATGGAAGTGTACTGCATTTGCAGAAAGCCAAATGATTTGAAGCTGATGGTATGCTGTGACCGTTGCAATATTTGGCACCATGGATCATGTGTAGGTGTTACAGAATGTAATGATGATTAGTGGATTTGTTTCTTGTGCGCTAGCAAGTTGTGAATTATAATTTAAAATAATTAATACATTATTATTATTATTATTATTATTATTATTATTATTATTATTATTATTATTATTATTATAACTTTACCAAATGCTTTGCTGAATCAAATAATGTTATTACTTTCAATGTGTTACAATAGCATAATTAAGTGCTGCAAGTGTTGGGTCGTTTATATAGTCGGTATTTGTTATATTCTGTACTCTTTTTATGTTATTTAAATTTCAAATAGAAATAGTTTTTAATGTATGTATCTTAATAAATTTGAACCTTATATTATTTAACATCAACAAATTAGATTTCGAATATTAAAACCAATTTCGACCAATTAAAGGATTTATCCTTTAATGTTAAAAATTGTTCAAACTGAAATAAATATATAACACTGTACGGTACAGTTGTGTTTAATTATGTTTTGTGATTCCTTTGGAAAAGGTATTTGTGCACCAAGTACTACTAGGTCATTATGAGATATGCTGAATGTTGTCAATATACCATCTGAATACGCCTCACTTTGCGTTAATCATTGGACGTCCTAATGATTAAGGTCCCCAAAAGGACTTAATCAGACCTCAGTGGACATTTTTACTCTCACTCTCTCTCTCTCTCTCTCAGAGCATCCCCTTGTGTGTTGTATGTGGGTGCTGAAGTTCAGTCTCTTCTCTATTTATAGGTGAAGGAACTTTCCATAATTGTTATTGCTAATGTTTACTTGTAATACTGGGTATACATCCGGTGTTCTTACCCTCGACCGCGGAGAGGGTAAGCCGCGGCCGTATGGTCTGAAACCCACAAATATTTACAATGGGGGGGGGGGGGAGATAAAATTTCCTCTTCAAGCACGCGCACACAAATGAACTATGTTATTTAACTGGAAGCACTCGTACAACATAATTTACACGATTTCTCAGGATAATTATACTTCTTACCAGCATATATACAGTATAGTACCTAGGAGGTTCTCTTCAATGATATCTAAGATAATTAAAAGAACCCAAGCAAACTACTATGGAAATGTGCAGGACAAACATATCAATTGTGACACTAGCTCTCCACATATGGCATTTTCTTAATTTAGAAACTGTACTTGTGGTCGATCTCGAACACATGTTGTTGATGTGACGATGTATTATGAATTTTGCGGCTAGCTCCTCAAGATTGTAACTTGCTAACATAAATAAATTGTGTGTTCAGTCCCTGAACCCATTATGTGATAAATTAACTAAACTAAAAACTATAGTATGGCGACGAAGCCTGAACTGCATAATGTAAATAGGGATTAACCAGAAAAAGATATAGGTGAAGAATAACACCAGGTAACTGTAAAGCTGCCGCCTAGTTGGGTGGATGTGGAGCACATGACTGTAAAGCTGCCGCCCAGTTGGGTGGGTGTGGAGCACATGACTGTAAAGCTGCCGCCCAGTTGGGTGGGTGTGGAGCACATGACTGTAAAGCTGCCGCCCAGTTGGGTGGGTGTGGAGCACATGACTGTAAAGCTGCCGCCCAGTTGGGTGGGTGTGGAGCACATGACTGTAAAGCTGCCGCCTAGTTGGGTGGATGTGGAGCACATGACTGTAAAGCTGCCGCCCAGTTGGGTGGTTGTGGAGCACATGACTGTAAAGCTGCCGCCCAGTTGGGTGCGTGTGGAGCACATGACTGTAAAGCTGCCGCCCAGTTGGGTGGGTGTGGAGCACATGACTGTAAAGCTGCCGCCCAGTTGGGTGGGTGTGGAGCACATGACTGTAAAGCTGCCGCCCAGTTGGGTGGGTGTGGAGCACATGACTGTAAAGCTGCCGCCCAGTTGGGTGGGTGTGGAGCACATGACTGTAAAGCTGCCGCCCAGTTGGGTGGGTGTGGAGCACATGACTGTAAAGCTGCCGCCCAGTTGGGTGGGTGTGGAGCACATGACTGTAAAGCTGCCGCCCAGTTGGGTGGGTGTGGAGCACATGACTGTAAAGCTGCCGCCCAGTTGGGTGGGTGTGGAGCAAGACTAGTAACTGTGCGACTCTTCATAGATGTAAAGTGCCTTGTATAGTTACTGTTGTGAGCCTCTTGTTGAATCACTTGTGATACAAAAGATTACTGATGT
Organism: Procambarus clarkii; assembly: GCF_040958095.1. NCBI lineage: Eukaryota > Metazoa > Arthropoda > Malacostraca > Decapoda > Cambaridae > Procambarus > Procambarus clarkii. The sequence goes on along the minus strand of NC_091172.1, from coordinate 49,073,430 downwards.
GTGTATTTGTGTGGGTGATTAAATATGCATGTGTATGTATATATGTATATGTACATGTATGCATAAGTATGTGTACATTAATAATTTTGTAACTAGCGTCAAAAGATAGTTATTTGCTTCGCTGAACGAACTAGAGGGTTCAGTTCCTGAACCGATTATGTGCCTCTGTAAACCTTTACACCACCGCCCACGGGATGGGTATTATGGGGTGCATAATAAAGAAAGAAAATGAATGGACCGAACCCCACAATTCATTTAGCTAAGCAAGTTACAATCTTGATGAGCTAGTTACAAAATTCACTATAAGTCGTCTCATCATAAATGGGTTCGAGATCGACCACAAGTAGTGCATTACATAATTTATCAGTATTGTGCAGCCTGTGATCCCCGCCTGGCTGGATACTGATACCTAGGTAGTTTTCATGTGTCCGGACACAGGCGATAAGGTGGTATTATTTATTTAACTTAAGAGATATATATTTTTAAATGTTGTCACATTAACGGCTACATCTTCCTTTCTTCTGACATATAGATTTTTAAGATTAATTAAAATATATGGAAACTAATTATGCAATTTATTGGCTGGTGTGCAGGGCTTCACACTCTCAGAGCTAGCCATCAAGTAACTATCAAAACGCATATATCTTCGTTTTCACTTCAGTTATATTTATGACAAAGGATTTTAAATGTAGCCTATATTTCTACCTTTCTGATGACAAATACTTTCGTTAATTACAATATCTAGATCAAACTAACATTGATTTTCAAAAAGGTTGTATATTTTCCATCAATGGAGAGCATCAGCCAAGAAGCCTTCTTTAAAATATGAATATCTTTCCTCACCCAATAAGATCTAATCTCTGAATAAAACGCAAAAAACGACTTGATTGTAACCTATCCACCGCTGCCCATTTGAAGGGGGAGAGGAGGTTATGTGTAGGATAAACATATCAATTGTGACACTAGCCCTCCATATATGTCAGTTGCTTAAATTATAAACTGTACTTGTGGTCGGTCTCGAGCCCATTGTTGATGTGACAATGTGCATTGACTTTTTAACTAGCTTATCAAGATTATAACTTGCTTGGCTATATGAATTGTGGGGCTCAGTCCCTGAGCCCATTATGTGCCTCTGTAACACTCCACTATCGCCCATAGGATGGGTATGGGGTGCATAATAAATGAACTAAACTAAGCTCTGCCTTTTTGATAACATATACAATTATAAGCTTTATTTGTGAATCTCAATTAATTAAATAAGGCGATGAGTCACAATAACGTGGCTGAAGTATGTTGACCAGACCACACACTAGAAGTTGAAGGGACGACAACGTTTCGGTCCGTCCTGGACCATTCACAATCGACTTGAGAATGGTCCAGGACGGACCGAAACGTCGTCGTCCCTTCAACTTCTAGTGTGTGGTCTGGTCAACTTAATTAAACAATATATCACAGAGCCTGTAGGGTTCGGTGAGATGAGCAAAGAGACATGGGAGATTTTACATAAGTACAGTGCATGGTAGTTTAAGTAGCGAACGCATGTCAACGAATAGCGAGTATATATAACAAAACTATTGTCCTATGAAGTCGATTTGAAGTTAGTGATAGACACCAATGTGTAGCCATCAATAATATAACCTCTCCCATTCTACCAATAACCGTTGGAGTGCCACAGGGCAGCATCTTGGGGGCTCTTCTATTTCTTATATACATCAATGGTCTGCCTAATGTGTCTAACATTCTGAAACCTATTTTGTTTGCTGATGATGCTACCCTCATCTACTCCAACCCCAACCCACATACACTAAATGATGTTGTTAATAATGAACTAAAAAAAGTCCACTTATGGATGCCAACCAACAAACTAACACTTAACATAGAAAAGACCTACTACATCCTATTTGGAAGCAAATCTACAAATGCAATTCAGCTTCAGATAGACAATGTAAACATTAGCAATAAAAATGATGGAAAGTTTCTTGGCCTATTCCTAGACAAGAGACTCAATTTCAATACCCACATACAACACATAACTAAGAAAGTCTCTAAAACAGTTGGCATACTCTCCAAAATCAGATATTATGTACCTAACTCTGCTCTCATCTCTCTATATTATGCACTAATCTATCCCTATCTCAACTATGGTATCTGTGCATGGGGTTCAACCACTGCAAACCACCTCAAGTCCATCATCACCCAGCAAAAATCTGCTATCAGAATAATATCAAATTCTGCTTTCAGACAACACACAGCCCCCTTGTTTAACTCCCTAAACATGCTAAACATAATCTCACTCCAAAAATTCTCTTGTGTCAACTACATTTACAAAACCCTGTTCTTAAATGCAAATCCTGCTCTGAAACTCTTCCTGGACAGATGTAATAGGACCCATTATCACCACACAAGAAATAAATATCTCTTTGATATCCCCAGAGTTAAACTTAATCTGTGTAAACACTCTATGCAAATAAAGGTACCCAGTTTATGGAACTCACTCCCTACTGAATTGAAAAGCTGTCCAACTTTTACATCATTCAAAATCAATACTAAAAGGTATCTAATTTCATCTTCATAGTTTTTCACTTTTTGCCTTAAAATTGCACTGTATCTATTGCTACCCAATCTCCCAACCTTTATGTTCCCAATTTGAACATCTTTACCATTGTGATCATTGCTGTCTTCTTATATGTGCTGCCAATCTGCTGTATGGTGTTTATAAATCTTGTTTATCTGTATCTTTTGCTACCCAGTCTCCCAATCTTTATGTACCCAATCTGAACATCTTTACCATTGTGATCATTGCTGTCTTATATGTGCTGTCAATCTGCTGTATGGTGTCTATTAATCTTGTTTAAATTACTAATCCAGCTGTCAATGTAATCAATCAGAGCTTTAATATAACAATGTGCTTTAATATACTTACTAAGCTCTCTCATCTCATTTTTCTCTTGCAATGTATCTTTGTCATTTATCAATTCTGATAGAAATTACCTACTTAAAATTATCTGTTAGATTAAGGACCTGCCCGAAACGCTGCGCGTACTAGTGGCTTTACAAGAGTGTAAATACTGTACTCTCCAATGTATTCTGACAAACCCAATGTACCTTCTTGTATATATATAAATAAATAAATAAAATAAATAAATTTAACTTCCAAACATATATTTTTTAATAAATGTTAAATGTTTTCTGACTAGTTATGTTAGATTTTATTAAAAATATGTATTCTACTTGTTAACATTATAATTTAAATTTGTGATAATTTGTGCAGAGAAGTGCGACAACTGGATATGCCAACAAACACTTTCCAAACAATGATATATCTTGGATAAGTCGCTCCACAACATTGACGCTTGGACCGTCGACTTCCTTTGATGCTACTTATTTACTTATTTCATAATGAAATTACATTAGTTTGGAGTAAATATATGTTTTCTCATGTTCTGCATTCAACACCCACATTATAGTGAGTATATATACCATATTACTTCATTACCTAAATAATGCTAGGAGGGTTTGAGTAGCTTTGGGTCTTTAGTGGACAGAATCCCCAATAGATGGGGCGAGAGTCGCCCCATCTCTCTCGCCCGAGGAAGAGTCGAAACTTAATTTAAAATTGATATATCTTTGTTCTCGAACATGATATATTTCATTTGGTGCAATCATAATAATGTTCATATCTCGGTCTTTCTGGAGGCATATAAGATTTTAGGCTTTATTAGCGTATCTTTGTTAATTATACAATATATCGGCAAGTGCGTAGGCGTCTGCACTCCATGCCCGACAAGCTACTGAGCGCTACTATAAAAACATATGTATCTTCACTTGAGCTATTAATATGTCTATTGTAATGTATTTAAAATGAAGCTCTTATTTCTATCTTGCTTAAGACATATAAAACATTTGTGTTTATTAACGAATTTACGTGAAATAAACATTGATCTGAGAGAGAGTTGCTCTGTCGTTCAGTCTGTACGGGGTGGGAGCTCCGTAATTTTTAAAATACATGTATCTTCATTAGAACTTTAAATATGTCTATGGTAAAGTGTTTAATGTGAAGCTTATATGTCTGCCTTTCTTGAGACATATAAAACACATATTTTATTAACGAATTCACGTAAAATAAACATTGTTCTGCAAGAGAGTTGCTCGGTCGATCGATCTGTCTGGGGTAGGAGCTCGGCTATTATAAAAATACACGTATCTTCGCTTTAAATTTAAATATACCCATGGTAAGGTATTTAGAATGAAGCTTATATTTCTATCTTTCTTGTGACATATAAAATTCTTACGTTTATTAAGGAATCTGCGTGAAATAGGCATGGATCTGAGATGAATGCTGCGGTTTTCGAGCTCGACGCGCGACAATGGACGCCATACACATCCAGTGGGTGTTATTGGACCCCATACCCATTCTATGGGTGGTTGGAGCCCCATACTCATTCTATGGGTGGTTGGAGCCCCATACCCATCCTGTGGGTTGTAGTGGATGCCATACTCATCCTGTGGGTAGTATTGGACCCCATACCCTTCCTGTGGGTGGATGTGGTCCCCATACTCATCCTGTGGGTGGATGTGACCCTCATACCCATCCTGTGGGTGGTATTGGACCCCTTACCCACCTAACAGGTGGTAGTGGACAACATACCCATCCTAGCTATAGTTGGTATAGTAGACACAATAATATCCTGTTTGCAGTAGTTTACCCCATAGACATTCCAACGTAACATCGTTTTCTGTTAGCGTTCCTACAAAACATCCTTTAAAGATTTATAAAGCACAAACTATGGTATATAATATTGATTGGTGAAGCACTGTTATTTTATGTAATAATTTTTAGTGCTTATTATAATTTACTAAGAACAACTAATATTTCTCAAAACAAAACTACGAGCCTTCAATAGGAAGTAGCTGATCTGTAATATTCTAAGAGCATGGACAATAGTAGGTAAATTTCACAACCCATGTGGGATCTGAAAACTACAATTTTCCTTATAATTGAACTAATCACGACTATTCTGCTATCTAGGTTGACGGATGGATACTGTGAGACGTAAATTGGTACGTGAGGAAGAGTTTGGGCCTTAGAAAAAAAGTAACTGGGAATATATCACATATTTACTAATTCATATTCAACATATTGACTTTAAGCATTAAGTCATATATGTGCTGTCTTGTGTGAGAACGGGTTGTGTTTGATGAGTTTTCAGCACTGTCAACACAGCAGAGTTCACAGCATGATGAATTTTGTAGCAAGAAGCGTCGTTTCGTACAAAAAACATCGAGTTTTGTGCACAGCATCAAACCGTCGTTTCGTACACAGCATCGGCACACATGGATCGCAGATTCCTCAGTACACAGTTTGTCAGCACATAGCTGGGTAGCACATAGCATTAGTTAGCACACAGCATTGGTTAGCACACAGCATTGGTTAGCACAGAGCATTGGTAGGGCGCGCACAGACATCTCTTCCTCCTGGGCGAGACAGCATGCTTCTCTCTTGTTTTGAGCTGAACAAATACCTGCGTTCACAGTTCATCCTCGTCGCCAGTGTGGTGTTTGTGTGTTACTGAGGAAGTCTTGGTTGTAGGGTTGATATAAAGCCATTGCTTGGTTACTGACTTTAATACTTATAAACGATTGCATGACTAGTAGCTACCAAGCTGGTGGCGTCCTGTATGCTCTCCTTCTTCTTCTTGAGAATAGGTGCAGTTTGCATGAAGGGGTAACCCTCCCAATGACTGCACCAGGACAGATGTAAGGAGACGCGTTGATGGTGAGGAGGAGAAGAAAGTCAAAAGCGGTAGATGTGATGGGCCGTAGAGAGAGGAGTGGCGACGAAAACAGAGGCGAACGTTAGAGGGAGACTCCCCGCACCGGGAGGCGGGGAGTCGTGGTCACGGCGGTCTGCTGATCCAGGCACGGCGTAGCCGTGTGCGCAAGACGGGAACTAATACTTCTCTGGAAACTTGCGTATCGGAAAGCACAAGCAGTACGCTTTCCAAATCACCCACAGGTCGGCGGGCAGCCGGCCATCAGGCAGTACCCTCACTGAGACATCCTATCCGGCACCCTATTAACAAACACCTTCTCAGACGATACCCAGATAGTGGACGAGCACCATGGGATCGGAGGCACCCAGGCATCCTGATAAGGGCCCAACTCCGGACCCTCACAGGGCACGACCCCAGCAGACGGGACTAGGCAACCACCAGACCGGGACAATGAAGGAGGGGGAACAGCAGGGGATGCAGGCATGGCAGCGACCCCACCACAGGGCACAGGAGCCGAGGCCCCCCGGCGCACATCTTTCCGCAACATCACGACGAGGTCCCAATCATCAGGGACAACCCCCCACTGCGGGGATCCAACAGCAGGTGACACAGGAAGGGGGACACAGGTAGCAACTTCGGAGCCCCGCACAGCACCATCATCCACGGCGGGGGACGCCAGTTGAGCACCATACTCCCCCACCTCCTCCCAAGGCACACCACGAAGGGGAGACACACTCCGAGCCCGCCGCGAACGCTTCGAGACAGGCCGCACCACACCACGCCCAGCAGGCCCCTCCGCAGGCACGGCCACCATCTTTACATCCACACAGGCCACACCCGCACCGTCCGAAGAGTCCACAGAGGCCACATCACCCACACTGTCTACATCATCCACGGAAACAGCCTCAGAACACCGACGTGCACGCTTCTGCAAAGGAATGGAAAGAGCAGAACTACAGTCGTTAACACACACAGGCACGGCAGGCCCCTCACCTTGCCGAAGCACTCCCTCCAAAACAGCAGAACCCGCGTCCCCGGGAGCCGTTACCACATCCACAGGCGGGGGTGGGACATGAACCTCCATCGGGACACCCTTCACTACACGCAGCGCAGGCGACGCCCCGTCACCCTCACACACCGGCTCAACAACCCCAGGGGCCACAGAAGTCACCTGACGTGTCGCACAGGCCAGAGAACCCGCCTCAACAGGCGGAGCAGCAGACAGGCAGTCAGGCGCCTCAGGCACAGCACCCACACCGTCCGAACGCAACAGGGGCGGAAAATCCTCCGCACGAAGAACATGCACCCGACCAGTTGCTCCCACGTCGCAGCCAGATGACCCTCGTGACCACACCGATAACAGATGCGCGGTTGACCCCGGTACTGGCAGCGGAGCATGTAACCCAACACGGACATCGACGACCGTACACTACACTTCAGCGACATCGTCAGGGTGCGGGAGCCGTCAAGCATACCAACACAGTGCTCGGCAACGACCTTATTCCATCGAATACTTAACACAGCCCCAAACCGTTCGAAACAGGAGGTTAAAAAGTCGTCCTGAAATTCGAAGGGGGCACCATGCACCGTCACAGATGTCAAGGTGACACTGAGATTCACTACCTTAACGGAGCCAGCAGTATCAGGGAGAGGGTAAACACGCCCCTCACACCGCTCGAGAAACGCCTGAAAGGCAGCCTGGAGGCGGAACTTGACTACAGCACGGTGGCCCTGAAGCAGCTGGATGCCCACCAGGTCCGACAGCTCCACATGCAGCACGTCCACCAGGGCGACACCAACCAATGGATGGTCCACCGGCACCGTAAACGCCAGACCAGCTGACAGCGTCCTCGTCATTGGAGGGCGAGACATCCCCATGGCTAAGCAAACATCACCCTGTCAGTGGCAAACCACCACCAGCAGGGCAGTATGCTCTCCTGTTTACCTCTCTGCTGGCGTCTGAGCCGCAGCACATACAAACGGATGGTACCGTTTTCTATGAACATGACAAGTACTTCCTATCAATCTACGAAATAGATTTGTCATGAGCCGTAAAAAGGTTATTGGACTACTCCGCAAACCAAATGGCATTATTTTGAAATGAAAATGACCATTGGGAGTACTAAAGGCTGTCAATTGTTTACTTTCCTCATCAAGGGGGATTTGCCAGAATTCCTGCAACAAATCTAATGTTGAGAATACTTTATTTCGATCAATACTTTGCAACAAATTATTTAGAACTGGAAGTGGGAAACGATCAGGTATCGTTGCTCTGTAAAGCTTCCGATAATCGATTAGAGGTTTCCAAGTCCCATCTCGCTTTGGTACAAGAATCAATGGAGCGTTCCATGGCGAATTACTCAAATCAATTACATCACTCTGTAACATTTCCTCTATGAGTCTATCAGCTTCTGCTCTCTGAGAATGGGGAAGACGGTAAGCTGGTACATAAATAGGCGTAGTTCCTTGTTCAAGGGGAATTTTATGTGTAATAAGAGGAGTGAGACCTAACTTTTCTCCTGGTAGAGCAACAACGGCTCTATTCCTGTTCAAAATTTCCAAAAGCTGAGCCACAGAGTCAGGAAAATCAGTAGGACTGAGATGTTGCGCTTGCACCTCTGGCTGAGATCCCTGTTCTCCTGGTGTGAGAGTACAAACAGTATGATCCATGGAGACATCATCCACAACTCGCACCGGTAATGAGTAATGGGCAAAATCTACAACATGGGTGCCAGACTGGAGATAGATGTCGGCATTACTAGTGTTTGCAATAAATAATGTAACAGTACCATCCTGCACTGTGTGCCAGGAGGGTTCAACAAACGTACCATTCACTTTACATGTTTCACTTTCCGCAATCACATCCGACAACTCAGGCACTCCCTGAACCTTAACTCTTATTCTGGTGAGAGAATGAGAGTGCAGCACAGTGTCAGTAGCCGTGGAACCACTGACTTCAGAGATGGAAACTGCCAGGCGAGCGAGACAACGAGAATCCGTTAGGGCGTCCCCTTCCAGAAAGTCCCGATACTCACTCTTCCTAGCAACTGTACAAGTACGATGCATCAATCGAGCGCCCGTTTTCTCGGGTATGCTACCACGACAAGGATCTGACAAACCTATGCTAGCAAGGCGGGTGTCAACAAAATTAACGTAGTCTGATTGGAGGTTGAACTCGTGGCCCTGTCGATACATGCTACACAAGGGTATGACGTGGTCTTTGATACTAAAGTTCCAACGATGGGGAAACAATGCAATATTTTCATCAATCATTGTGTACAGACCTAAGAGAATGTCTCCAGGAAAATGAATAATGTCAACAACTAAACATGTTATAGACAATGTGCCATCATTTAACTTGAGTGGGAGGTCAATTTCACCCTGAACTTTTACTTTATTTCCTGAAATACCACTTAGAAAAGGTATGGGTGACTGTTTTAAAGTATTACTTCTCTTGACTTTGAATTTGCTAGTAACACTATCAACACAATTAATGCACAATGAAATTACTTTGAGAAGCATGAATGTTGAAATCACTCAGGGAACTGTGGGAGTGGAGTACTGAACCAGCTCCAATATTTAAGTCACTGAATGGTTAATTCATAAGATATTGTGGATATATTTACGTTAAACCTCTTAAAACATAGCACACGATATCTTAGTTCTTAATTACTTAACTGAGGGCTGCATGATTTGCAATATAACAGTGGCCAACACGAAAAAAACGGCGACAAGGCGTGTGAAAAGGCACATGCACGGTTTGTTTACAATCTGGTGCGACGGCAGCGCTCCTAGCGGCAGTGGCACGAAGCTCGGGAGACCCTACACTAGGAATTGATGTTGGGAGCGCGAAGATAAACTCTGAGACCATGATATTGCGTCGATGGCGGTGGAGGAAGCACGATTTGCTAGGCAGGAGTTCACAGCAAAATGATGTAGCAGGGGGCTGACACGGTGGTGAGAGGAGGCAATGTGGCGCTGCGGCGTCTTGACTGGGAGCTGGCGACGCGTGACAGATGGTTGTAGTCCTTTTTTCGGCAATTGTTTCTCAATAAATTGCACAACACAGCTGCAGAGCAGTTGAAGCTGTAGAAGATAATTGCAATAGCTGGAACGGTACAGGCAACACACAAGGCTTGTTGATGTGGGCTTGGGTGGCGGTGGTGGGTGCAGGTTCCCACGTGGCGCGAGATTCAAAAATGGCTGGTGCGGGAATCTTCCTTTCTCCTCACTGATGAATTAGCGTTCTCACAAGAAAATGTTGACCCTTACTTCTGAGACGTTGACCTGGAGTAGTGGTTGATGGCAGGACCCCGATCTGGCACAATATTTGATGCGTGGGTGGCAGGATGGCGTTGGTGGCGACTGGAACATGTGGCGATGTGGGTACTTGAATTTTCGTTTCCAGAAAAAATAATTCTAGATCCCACTGCTGCTACCAGTATTCGTTGTCTTGTTTGGTTGAATGTTATACACAGTTGGCACTTCTGTAGTTTTATTGATTAAGACAGCAAGGTGTATAACTGGCCAGCCGAGGTCCTAACCTACTCTGGGTCTGTGAGAGAACTGAGCCTGCTGCAAGCACGGCTGGTGCTCCTCTGTCTGGCGTGACGTCAGAGGCCTACTCGCCTGTGATTGGTTATGTCTCAACCGCCATATAAATTTGAGTATAACATACCACCTGCTAGGTATATACAACCTGCTGTGTATACCACCTACTGGGTATACCACCTGCTAGGTATACCATCTGCTAGGTATACCAACTGCTGGGTATACCACCTGCTAGGAATAACACCTGCTGGGTATACCACCGGCAAGGTATAACACCTGCTGGGTATACCACCTGCTAGGTATACCACATGCTAGGTATACCAGCTGCTGGGTATACCAGCTGCTGGGCATACCGCCTGCTGGGTATACCGGCCTGCTGGTTATACAACCTGCTGGGTATACAACCTGCTGTGTATACAACCTGCTGCGTATTCAACCTGCTGGGTATACCACATGCTGGGTATACCAGTTGCTGGGTATACTACCTGCTTGGTATACCACCTGCTGGGTATACTACTTGCTGGGTATACCACCTGCTGGGTATACTACCTGCTGGGTATAATACCTGCTGGATATACCACATGCTGGATACACCACCTGCTGGGTATACTACCTGCTGGGTATACAACCTGCTGGATATACCACCTGCTGGGTATACGACCTGCTGGATATACAACCTGCAGAGTATACCACCTGCTGGGTATACTACCTGCTGAGTATTGTACCTGCTGGAGATACCACCTGCTGGATATACCACCTGCTGGGTATACAACCTGCTGGATATACCACCTGCTGGCTATACCACCTTCTGGATATGCCACCTGCAGGGTATACCATTGGCTGAGTATACCAGCTGCTGGGGTATACCACCTGATGAGTATACCACCTGATGAGTATACCACCTGATGAGTATACTACCTGCAGGGTATACCACCTGCTTGGTATACTACCTGCTGGATATACCACCTGCTGGGTATACTACCTGCTGGGTATACAACCTGCTGGATATACCACCTGCTGGGTATACTACCTGCTGTGTATACAAACCTGTTGGGTAATTCAACCTGCTGAGTATACTGTCTGCAGGGTATACCACCTTCTTGGGTACACTACCAGCTGTATATAATACCTGCTAGGTATACCATCGGCTGCGTATACTACCTGATGGGTATGCCATCTGCTTTGTATACTATCTGCTAGGTATACTACCTGATGGTATACTACCTGCTGGGTATACTACCTGCTAGGTATACTACCTGCTGGGTATACTATCTGCAGGGTATACTACCTGCTGGGTATATTTCACGATGGGTATACCATCTGCTGGGTATAATACCTGCTTTGTATACTATGTGCTGGGTATACCATATAATAGTTGCAAGTTATCATGGTGAGCAAAATAGTTGCAAGTTATCCTAGTGAGCAAGATGAACTCTAAATATCGCAGTGAGTAATAGGGGTTCAGATTATCACGGTGAGCAATAAGGGCTCAGATTATCACGGCGAGCAATAAGGGCTCGAATTATTCCCGGTGAGTAATAATATGCTCGTATGATGGTGAGCAACAAGGAGCTCATATGATGAGCATCAAGGGGCTCGTATGATGATGGAGAGCAACAAGGGGCTCATATGATGAGCAACAAGGGGCTCGATGATAATGGTTAGTGACAATGTGCTCGAATTAGCGGGAAGGGGGGGGGAGCAATAAGGCGTTCAATTATCGTGGTGAGCATTAGACATTTGATTTATCATGGGGGAGCAATAATGGGCTCGAATTATCACGACGAACAATAATGCGCTTGAATTTCCCTAGGGAACAATAATACGCTCACATGATGATGGCGAGCAATAATATGCTCGAGTGATCATCATGAGCAATAGGCTCAAATGATCATGTTGAGCAACAATGTGCTCGAATTAGCGTGGGGAGCAATAAGGCGTTCATATATCATGGTGAGCATTAGGCGTTTGAATTATGTGGGGAGTAATTAATAGGCTCAAATTATCACGGCAAACAATAATGTGCTCAAATTATCATGTTAATTCACAGGTGAGCAGTTGATTCTACTCGTTTGTTTAGGTTAAATAATTGCAGGATCTTTCTTGAGGGATAACTAAGCACAGAATCAATTGAAGATTTATGAGTGAGCAGTAAGCCTACTCGTATTAAGCATGTTAAGTCACAATTCTTAAAGTTTAATATTAATTCATTAAATGATGGGAAACCTAAGGTTGCTGGAAAAAATTAATGTTGTTACTACAACCAATCTTGCTTGGAAGATAATTTGTAATGGATTATCCCAACTTATACGTTTCACGGTTTAATAGTTCTGTTATATGTTCACTTACAAATTTGCAAGTTTGCAATCTTGCTCGTGCTGCGCTTCTACAAAAACGTTCCTAAGTTTGCCGAAAAGAAAACAGCTCAGTCAAAACTAATGCAGGTAAATCACTAGAATCCTAGTGCAGAAAACTTTGATTAAATATAGTTGTCTGGTTAAGACTGATATAAGGTTTTCTTGGGAGACCTTAAGTGCTAGATTATTTTGGGCCTTGGACTGGACTTTGGTCCTGGTGAATTTGCAGGTATAGAAGTTTCTTGATGACTTCATGGGACTGCTAGATTCATTGGGTGCTAGAATCTCTAGTTTAATTTTATTAATTTACATGGGAGACTGAGTGTGGTCAATTATTATTGTCGAAAATAATTCTGGGTCTACAGTGGAGTCAGAGACTTGGTCGCTGTGACATGCACCTGTTAAGGCTGCAGACCACTGATTTTCCACTGAGATTCATAGAAACATCTCGGCGAATATTAATTGTACCAGACTCAATCTGGGTTTATTACTCAGCTGGATTTCTCCTTTAGGCTTGTTGCTGGAGAATTAATTTACTGCTGAATTTTTTATTAATATTGTTGTTATCAGGCATAGGCTTGTTCGGGTTTAAAAGTTTACCTGTAAGTAGGTAGCCACCTTCAGATTTGAGCAGATTCATGCTCTGTTTTTTAACATGACCATTAATAAACTGGTAGTAGTAGTCTGCTCCTACTAGTAGATTTACATTGTTAAGGCGGTCAGACATTAGCTGGTTGTCAGCCAATTTAATTTCATTTTCCTGTTGGAATTTGGCTGTGTACCCTAGACCCTAAATATTTAGGTCAAATGGGATTTGATCTACAACTATGGCCTGAATAGACCTGACATAACCACCTAGGCGTACGAGCGGTTGTACTAATGAGTATTCTTGGGGTTCTCTATTTATCATGAACCCTGACAGGTTTAATTTTACCTGTATGATTGGTTTTGATTTAAATGCCTCTGCCGCTTTCTGGGTAATGAAGACTTTCTGGGACCTTTGATCGAATAGGCCTCGAATGAAAATCTTGGCCTCTTTATTCTTTACTTGAAGTTGGGCAGTGGACACTATTGCATCAGCTTTAGATGCTGGTGATATTACGCTGTAAATTTCTCGTACCTTACAGCACTGTACATGTGTAGATTCTCTACCTCCTACCCAAGAGTTGGAATAATTTGATTTGACAAATTTGCACAATGCAGCATGATGTTTGCCCCTTCTACATCTATTGCAGGTGTTCAGTGGGGTTTCACAGCTGTTAGTATTATGTGGTTTGAGACACCTTGTACATTTGTGTAACTGTTGGAGTCGTCTGACTCTGGTATCTTTATTAGGATAATTTGTACAGAGAATCTTTTTGATGACAAAACAAACATAACCCCCAGCCTGCAGCATGTTTAATATTCACTGGTTTAGGTGAAACATTGTCTACAGGTTTTGAAGGCTTTGTTGCTTGCATGTGTTTTATTAGTTTGTCCTTGTGAGTACTTGTTGTATTTTTGGGAGTAA
>NC_091172.1:49009273-49058738 GCF_040958095.1 Procambarus clarkii | reverse complement strand
TTTTGAAAATCAATGTTAGTTTGATCTAGATATTGTAATTAACGAAAGTATTTGTCATCAGAAAGGTAGAAATATAGGCTACATTTAAAATCCTTTGTCATAAATATAACTGAAGTGAAAACGAAGATATATGCGTTTTGATAGTTACTTGATGGCTAGCTCTGAGAGTGTGAAGCCCTGCACACCAGCCAATAAATTGCATAATTAGTTTCCATATATTTTAATTAATCTTAAAAATCTATATGTCAGAAGAAAGGAAGATGTAGCCGTTAATGTGACAACATTTAAAAATATATATCTCTTAAGTTAAATAAATAATACCACCTTATCGCCTGTGTCCGGACACATGAAAACTACCTAGGTATCAGTATCCAGCCAGGCGGGGATCACAGGCTGCACAATACTGATAAATTATGTAATGCACTACTTGTGGTCGATCTCGAACCCATTTATGATGAGACGACTTATAGTGAATTTTGTAACTAGCTCATCAAGATTGTAACTTGCTTAGCTAAATGAATTGTGGGGTTCGGTCCATTCATTTTCTTTCTTTATTATGCACCCCATAATACCCATCCCGTGGGCGGTGGTGTAAAGGTTTACAGAGGCACATAATCGGTTCAGGAACTGAACCCTCTAGTTCGTTCAGCGAAGCAAATAACTATCTTTTGACGCTAGTTACAAAATTATTAATGTACACATACTTATGCATACATGTACATATACATATATACATACACATGCATATTTAATCACCCACACAAATACACACATCAGTAATCTTTTGTATCACAAGTGATTCAACAAGAGGCTCACAACAGTAACTATACAAGGCACTTTACATCTATGAAGAGTCGCACAGTTACTAGTCTTGCTCCACACCCACCCAACTGGGCGGCAGCTTTACAGTCATGTGCTCCACACCCACCCAACTGGGCGGCAGCTTTACAGTCATGTGCTCCACACCCACCCAACTGGGCGGCAGCTTTACAGTCATGTGCTCCACACCCACCCAACTGGGCGGCAGCTTTACAGTCATGTGCTCCACACCCACCCAACTGGGCGGCAGCTTTACAGTCATGTGCTCCACACCCACCCAACTGGGCGGCAGCTTTACAGTCATGTGCTCCACACCCACCCAACTGGGCGGCAGCTTTACAGTCATGTGCTCCACACGCACCCAACTGGGCGGCAGCTTTACAGTCATGTGCTCCACAACCACCCAACTGGGCGGCAGCTTTACAGTCATGTGCTCCACATCCACCCAACTAGGCGGCAGCTTTACAGTCATGTGCTCCACACCCACCCAACTGGGCGGCAGCTTTACAGTCATGTGCTCCACACCCACCCAACTGGGCGGCAGCTTTACAGTCATGTGCTCCACACCCACCCAACTGGGCGGCAGCTTTACAGTCATGTGCTCCACATCCACCCAACTAGGCGGCAGCTTTACAGTTACCTGGTGTTATTCTTCACCTATATCTTTTTCTGGTTAATCCCTATTTACATTATGCAGTTCAGGCTTCGTCGCCATACTATAGTTTTTAGTTTAGTTAATTTATCACATAATGGGTTCAGGGACTGAACACACAATTTATTTATGTTAGCAAGTTACAATCTTGAGGAGCTAGCCGCAAAATTCATAATACATCGTCACATCAACAACATGTGTTCGAGATCGACCACAAGTACAGTTTCTAAATTAAGAAAATGCCATATGTGGAGAGCTAGTGTCACAATTGATATGTTTGTCCTGCACATTTCCATAGTAGTTTGCTTGGGTTCTTTTAATTATCTTAGATATCATTGAAGAGAACCTCCTAGGTACTATACTGTATATATGCTGGTAAGAAGTATAATTATCCTGAGAAATCGTGTAAATTATGTTGTACGAGTGCTTCCAGTTAAATAATATAGTTCATTTGTGTGCGCGTGCTTGAAGAGGAAATTTTATCCCCCCCCCATTGTAAATATTTGTGGGTTTCAGACCATACGACCGCGGCTTACCCTCGCCGCGGTCGAGGGTAAGAACACCGGATGTATACCCAGTATTACAAGTAAACATTAGCAATAACAATTATGGAAAGTTCCTTCACCTATAAATAGAGAAGAGACTGAACTTCAGCACCCACATACAACACACAAGGGGATGCTCTGAGAGCGAGAGAGAGAGAGTGAGAGTAAAAATGTCCACTGAGGTCTGATTAAGTCCTTTTGGGGACCTTAATCATTAGGACGTCCAATGATTAACGCAAAGTGAGGCGTATTCAGATGGTATATTGACAACATTCAGCATATCTCATAATGACCTAGTAGTACTTGGTGCACAAATACCTTTTCCAAAGGAATCACAAAACATAATTAAACACAACTGTACCGTACAGTGTTATATATTTATTTCAGTTTGAACAATTTTTAACATTAAAGGATAAATCCTTTAATTGGTCGAAATTGGTTTTAATATTCGAAATCTAATTTGTTGATGTTAAATAATATAAGGTTCAAATTTATTAAGATACATACATTAAAAACTATTTCTATTTGAAATTTAAATAACATAAAAAGAGTACAGAATATAACAAATACCGACTATATAAACGACCCAACACTTGCAGCACTTAATTATGCTATTGTAACACATTGAAAGTAATAACATTATTTGATTCAGCAAAGCATTTGGTAAAGTTATAATAATAATAATAATAATAATAATAATAATAATAATAATAATAATAATAATAATAATGTATTAATTATTTTAAATTATAATTCACAACTTGCTAGCGCACAAGAAACAAATCCACTAATCATCATTACATTCTGTAACACCTACACATGATCCATGGTGCCAAATATTGCAACGGTCACAGCATACCATCAGCTTCAAATCATTTGGCTTTCTGCAAATGCAGTACACTTCCATCGAGCATGACCGGATGATTCGTTTTCTTCTCAGTGTCTGAGCTGCAGGGAATGAGGTGAGACACTTTCCTTTGAAGTTCTCTTGAAGATGTTGCCTCATATTCTGCACATCATACGAGGTTCACCGGATCTACACCACTTGCAAGTGATGCAGCAAACGCCGCAGCATATACCCCACTCATACTTGAGTCCCTGTGTCTGCTGACATTCATTATATTGCATATCATCCAAGCTTATCATCCAAGACATTTTCAAGAGGAAACTAGATTTATTCATCCAAGGAGTGCCGGACCAACCGGGCTGTGGTGGGTATGTGGGCCTGCGGGCCGCTCCAAGCAACAGCCTGGTGGACCAAACTTTCACAAGTCAAGCCTGGCCTCGGGCCGGGCTTGGGGAGTAGAAGAACTCCCAGAACCCCATCAACCAGGTATCAACCAGGTATCCTGGCAATTAGCAAGAGCATACAAGATAACTTCAGTAGATTTGGATGGTAATTTATGCCTGGTGTCGTATATGTTAATTTGTCCAGTTACTCCAATGTTGGAAACGTTGATGGTTGGTGACCCAGTGACAACCATCAACTTGGATAATTTGAATAAATTCACCAATTGTAACTGGCCAGGAGAGGTCCCGCTACAACGCTGGGTCATAAAGGCCTTCTACGCTTGGCACAGTTTGTTTGATGAGGTCACATGCAGATTTTATATGAAGGTCAGAGAGCTGTACATTTGTTCCAATGTTCATTATCTCGTCATCTGTTAAATAATTTAACATTGTCGAATGTGAAGCACTGTTATCACTCTCCTTATTGTTGCATTGGTGTAAGGAGTGGCAGTGATTGGTGCAGTTTATTTTTTCTTTAAATAGGGACATATATTTGTACTGCAGATACCAGTACAGTTGCACCGTTTCTTTATATATTTTATACTTGGGTTAGCAAGGCGAGACGCTTCTCTTAACGTGATACTGTTGGTATCAAATAGAAATAGTTTTTAAAGTATGTATCTTAATAAATTTGAACCTTATATTATTTAACATCAACAAATTAGATTTCGAATGTTAAAACCAATTTCAACCAATTAAAGGATTTATCCTTTAATGTTAAAAATTGTTCAAACTGAAATAAATATATAACACTGTACGGTACAGTTGTGTTTGCCTGCCACAGCCTGCCACAGCCTTGAGAGCACGGAGCCTCTCTCTACATTGGCGACCCAGTTTGGCTAAAACATTGCGGTACAGTAGAACCTCAAGACCAAGGTATTTGTATCTGGTAACATAGTCGAGCAGAGAGCCATCATCCAACTGCATTTTGCGAACGGCCCCACCTCGTCTGGGTGGGTGTCGGTTCAAGATCTTTGTTTTCTCTACTGAGATGACTAATCATAGTTCCTGACATGTGTACAATACAGAGTTCAGAACATTTTGGGTGTTGGTATACCCATTGGTGTGGATCAGTATATCATCCACATAGCTAATGATGTGTTTGCTGGACCTTCTAGTTACTAAGTTTAAAAGTGCATTGATTAACACATTGAACAGAGTACGACTGAGGACACCTCCGTGTGGAGTGCCAAGTTCAAAATCTCTCGTTACACGCCTATGCCCTTGGAACAGTACAGATGACTTCCTGTTGGATAGATAGCCTCTTATCCACCGTAGAAGCCATCCTCCTACATTCATTTTAGCAAGTTCTCTCAGAATGACGTGTGGGTTAGTAATGTCAAAGGCTGACTTAAGATCTAGGAAAGTGGTATATGACCTATCAGTATGCAGGGTGAGGAATGTGGTAATACAGTGATGTACACTTTTTCCATGCGTAAAGCCATATATCTGGGGAGACAACATATTATTAATTTTGTAAAGGAGACGGTTGAGAACATCCTCTCAAGACACTTATAGAGACAACTAGTGAGGGAGATTGGGCGAAAAGCACTCGGCTGGTGAGGTTTAGGAATGGGAATAATAACACTGTTGGTCCATGACTTAGGAAGCTCCCCAGTAACATAGCTCATATTATACAATTAAAGCAAGGGATTCCCTGGAACTAACAGAAGCATATGCAGTATGCCGTAAGTAACTCCATCCTCCCCGGGCGATGTAGCTTTGCCTTTATGTAGAGCAGAATCTAGTTCGTATTCAGTAAAAAACATGTCACAGTCATCCTCTTGATGACGCATAAAGTCAAGGAGCCTTGCCCTATCAGTATATCTATTATTTAATTCATTCTGTGAGGGTAGAGGAAGACTGTCAAAGCTGGAAGTCGTGGCCCAAGCACCAACAAGCTCATTTGCTCTGTGCAGAGGATTAAGGTGCGAGATCTCTGCAGCATTTTTCCCTTTGATCTTGTTGATATCCTTCCATGCCCGACTTAGTGGCGTGTGAGAATTGAGACCACGGACAAAAGTTTCCCAGTCTGTCTACCTCAGCTCCACCATACGTTCCCTGGCCTTAGCCAGAGCCGCTTGAAAGAGCCGAAGCATTTCAGCAGTGCGGGTCCTTCTATAAGCTGGTCCAATTATTCTGGCAGTGCGTTTTAGTGCATGCAATTTAGAATCATTATAATAAGCATAAGTGCTATGACCAGTGTAATTTGGGTTACGTGGCCTGGACGATGGATCAAGTGTTTCTATAAACTGCTCGATAGTACCTGTGAGCTTATTGTTAAAATCTTCAACTGATGAAGGCTCAGATGAACTGCACCAATCTGACACATGGGCAACAAAATTGTCTCGTTGATCGATGGGCAGAGCCAGCCTCTTCCGCTTGAACACTCCACCAGGGAGGATAGAGCTGCCAATGTTTACAGTGGCTAATATGGCCAGATGATCAGACGCCATATCTGGCACTATTGACGAGGCGCACACGGTGTGGGAGACGTTGAAACCGAGACATAGATCAAGAATACCCCCGTAGATATTCGTCGGTTCAAGGTCACCCACAATCTGTGCATCATCGTGACTACCTAATAGTGACAACAGTTGGTTGCCGTTACGATTATTGAACTGCGAATTACCAATATTCCTATGCCTAGCGTTATAATCACCTATAATGATAGTAGGCACAGTCTGAATGCAGATAGGAAGGTCAGCATAATTAAAGTTACAAGGAGTTGATTATTTAGTACATAGTTGTTTTTCTTTTTAATTGGATGATAGAGGAGGAGTCTTTAACGTGATTGGGAATACATACACACATACATACATACATACATACATACATACATACATACATACATACATACATACATACATACATACATATATACATACATGCGTACATACATTCATACATACATACACGTCCAGTCAGCATATAGCTATTTCGGGACAAAATCCAATACAGTTTATATTGGTGAGACGCCACTGTGATGAGTTTAATTATCACAGGAACTGTAGGTTAATGTGTGACATAGGTGAGATTAGATGAGGCATCTACAAGCATCAGCTGGAGGCTGATGGAGTGTTGTGGAGGCTGCTGGTACTATACCCAGATGTTGGAGGGTGGATTTGACTCTCCCACCCTCCCTCGCTCCCCACATTGACCGCAGAACGTGTAAGGTTACTTTTCACTCTCGCTTACCAAGGGTATACCCCCCCCCCCAACACACACACATGCATCTGATTCTTAACTTACAATATTTATGATTTACCAATTTATGTTACAACACTGACTCTCAATTTCACAATATTGTATAAACTTTGATGAATCGCACGTCTATGGGTCATCCAATAATGCTAGCAGACTTCTAGATGTTACCACTGCTAGGTTTAGGCTCGGCTACAAGTACCTCTGGGAATTTGTAACATCTGGTGATGTAGATTTGACTAAATGTATACTCTGTCAGCAGAACTATTCGCATACTTTGCGTCATTATATAATGGAATGCGAAAAAATCGCGGAATTTAAAGATAACAACATCAATAGTGTCCATGAAATGTGTATAAGTACTTCATTCATAATGATGTGCTGCCCGAAATCTTAGCGAAGTATCCAAAATTTGCTTACTGTAGGTAATGCATGCACATGACTGTAAAGCTGCCGCCCAGTTGGGTGGGTGTGGGGCACATGACTGTAAAGCTGCCGCCCTGTTGGGTAAGTATGCAGCAAATGACTGTAAAGCTGCCGCCCAGTTGGGTGGGTGTGGAGCAAGACTAGTAACTGCGACTCCTCATAGACGTAAAGTGCCTTTTATAGTGACTGTTGTGAGCCTTTTGTTGAATTACTTGTGACAAAAGATTACTGATGTGTGTATTTGTTTGGTTGATTAAATATGTATGTGTATGTATATATGTATACGTATGTATATGTACATGTATGTGTACATTAATAATTTTGTAACTAGCGTCAAAAGATTGTTATTTGCTTAGCTAAACGAACTAGAGGGTTCAGTTCCTGAACCGATTATGTGCCTCTGTAATCCTTTACATCACCGCCCACGGAATGGGTATTATGGGGTGCATAATAAAGAAAGAAAATGAATGGACCGAACCCCACAATTCATTTAGCTAAGCAAGTTACAATCTTGATGAGATAGTTACAAAATTCACTATAAGTCGTCTCATCATAAATGGGTTCGAGATCGACCACAAGTAGTGCATTACATAATTTATCAGTATTGTGCAGCCTGTGATCCCCGCCTGGCTGGATACTGATACCTAGGTAATTTTCATGTGTCCGGACACAGGCGATAAGGTGGTATTATTTATTTAACTTAAGAGATATATATTTTTAAATGTTGTCACATTAACGGCTACATCTTCCTTTCTTCTGACATATAGATTTTTAAGATTAATTAAAATATATGGAAACTAATTATACAATTTATTGGCTGGTGTGCAGGGCTTCACACTCTCAGAGCTAGCCATCAAGTAACTACCAAAACGCATATATCTTCGTTTTCACTTCAGTTATATTTATGACAAAGGATTTTAAATGTAGCCTATATTTCTACCTTTCTGATGACAAATACTTTCGTTAATTACAATATCTAGATCAAACTAACATTGATTTTCAAAAGGTTGTATATTTTCCATCAATGGAGAGCATCAGCCAAGAAGCCTTCTTTAAAATATGAATATCTTTCCTCACCCAATAAGATCTAATCTCTGAATAAAACGCAAAAAACGACTTGATTGTAACCTATCCACCGCTGCCCATTTGAAGGGGGAGAGGAGGTTATGTGTAGGATAAACATATCAATTGTGACACTAGCCCTCCATATATGTCAGTTGCTTAAATTATAAACTGTACTTGTGGTCGGTCTCGAGCCAATTGTTGATGTGACAATGTGCATTGACTTTTGTAACTAGCTTATCAAGATTATAACTTGCTTGGCTATATGAATTGTGGGGCTCAGTCCCTGAGCCCATTATGTGCCTCTGTAACACTCCACTATCGCCCATAGGATGGGTATGGAGTGCATTTAATGAACTAAACTAAGCTCTGCCTTTTTGATAATATATACAATTATAAGCTTTATTTGTGAATCTCAATTAATTAAACATGTGGGAACCGACCTGTGAGATTTATATTTATTTAATTTATATGAATTTATATTTACGTTAATTTATATACTTCGATAGCAATTTGTATAATGATAAGTGGACTGTATTTCTGCAATAATCTCATAATCTCACAAATCGATCCTCTACACATTAGGGGGGGTTTATATTACACATATGCAGCCAATCAAATTACAGTAATAGCTACATACATTGATGAGGTTCCTTCTCTTATAGTACAGCAGGTTAGTCCACCAGGTATAACTAGAGTGTAGACACCAAATTATCCTCTTTGAGGTAGCTTCTATCACCCAGTAACTGGTGCACATAATCTTGCATCCTCGTCTTGACCTGTCAAAAGTGCGCTAGCTGTGAAGCCAGAATCCTATATATGACAAGTTATATCAGAGAAAATAGTACATGGAACATGAAGACCTGGCTTAATTACCTTTAGTTTGAGGCGATTTCGCGTTCTAACCGGCTAACCCTATATCCTGACATTAATGGCCATAAATGAATGATAAACGGGTTTCGGATAGACACTTAACTTGTATTTGTAGACAGCGTGTTGACAATGTTACACCTTTGGGTTCCATAACACTACGTCCAAGTAAATTTAACAGGAGCCGAATTTGCTCCCGTGTGAGCCTCTGGTCTCAATAAACAATGGCTGTTTAACACTCCATTCTATTGACGTTACTGGCCGACATTGTCCAGAATGATAGGAGCCGTACTCGCTCCACACGTCTCGGAGGTGACACAACAATGGCTCCCTCCTTCCTCCCTGACGCCTGGCCTACTTTGTCCAGATTTCAGAAAGTGATAGAAGGGTCACATTTACTCTACTTTAATATTGATAATTAAGTTAATTTATATAAGATGTTTTTATAATGGTAAAGTCCAAAGACTAATGTATTTAAGAATAATTCCCACCATAATAGGTG
The DNA here is from genome assembly GCF_040958095.1 of Procambarus clarkii. NCBI lineage: Eukaryota > Metazoa > Arthropoda > Malacostraca > Decapoda > Cambaridae > Procambarus > Procambarus clarkii. The sequence goes on along the minus strand of NC_091172.1, from coordinate 49,049,368 downwards.
GTGAATTATAATAGTATGTGGTGATGATATCCCGTTTTCTTTAGATGGTAATTCCACTACAAGTTACGTTTTCTATGGGTAACTTGTTGGTAATACAGTTATTATCTGTATGATGATATTATTGTTAAATGGTGTCGGATTTTCCGACATAATTCCCCAGGGGGCTGCTCACGGGTCGAAGTCCTATTTAGAACAGACGAACACCGATACTCCTCCTTCGAATTATTAGATTAATTTGATGTTAGTAGTTAGTAATCACACATTTGTGTGTCTGTTCGTACAGGACGGATGTCCCGTACTAGAGTTGCAGGGGTTAGAAGTCTAATGCAATTTCATTTCCCTGTCAACTCTTGAAAGGCTAATATTCAAGCCTTATACATATTATTTAACCCAGAAGACTGGATGTGATCAAGTACTACAGTCAAGTATGATTCAGGGACTGCAGTGAGATCAGTGACATTAGATATAACTTGAAGTTTCTTCAGGTAACTGGTCACTGATATATAAACACTGAGGCCCATGGAATACATCTTGATTAAATAATAAATGTATCAAATCAGTCATCAGATTTATTAGGGTTTAATTTAGTTAATTGATTCAGAAGATTGAATAGCTCATCATTAAAGTAAAGTATGGTTCTGAGACTGCAGTGGGTTCAGTGACATTGGTCGCAGTGACTTGTAGCTGGTTTAGGCTACTGTTCACTGATTTGCCACTGAGGCCTCATGAACTCATCTTCAGCTTCAAATGATGATACTAACATCAACCTCTGTTACTATAGTCAGCTGTAATCTCCTTAGTATAATGCTACTGGAGAAATATAATCAGCTGACAAATTTAGATTTCTATTGGTATTGTTTATCTGCAGGCATAGGTCTCCTCAGGCATGATACTGGGCCTGAGAGTAATTTACCTCCTGCAGAGTTTAACATGGTTATACCCTGATATTTAGTAGGGCTACCGATGAATCGATGGCAATAGTCTGTCCCTACAAGGAGACCGAAGTCGTTGAGGTGATCAGACTTAATATTATCTGCCAATTTTATTCCTCTATTTCTCAGGAATTTGGCTGTTGCTCTCAGACCTTGAACTTGTAGGTCTACTGGTATTTTGTCCACCACAATGGCTTGTACTCGACAGACGTACCTGCCTAAACGTACTGATGGTTGTACCACCTGGTAGACTTGAGGTCCTGCATCTGTTACAAACCCTGAGATGTTGAATGACGTCTGGGCTACAGGCCTTAATTGTAATTCATCTGCCAGCTTTTTAGTGATATATGTTCTCTGGGATCCTTGGTCAAACAACCCACGGGTATGGACCTTGGCCCTCTTATTCAGGATGGTAATTTGGGCAGTAGGCAAAGTCGTATTACCTTTAGACTTTGCCGATTGGACACTCTTTGTTTGTTGCACCTTGCAGTACTGTACTGTGGTGGGAATGCTATCTTCCACCTTGGGGTTTGGAGACGTTGTTTTGGTGTCTCTGCACAATGCTGCATGGTGCTGACCTTTGTTACACCTATTACAGGTGTGTAATTGGGTATCACAGTCCTTGATGTTATGTTTCCTGAGGCACCTCGTGCAATGTTGCAAATCTTTGAGTCGCTCAACACGGGCGTCACTATCAGGATAATTAGAGCAGTGGTACATTGAATGTTTCTCTTTGCAGAACAAACATGTTCCATAGCTTCCTGTACCCTTTGGTGTCATGTTCTTGGGTGACACAGTAACTATAGGCTTGGAGGGTCCCACTGCATATACGCCCACACTGCTACTGTTCCACTTTGGTGTTGAATTATATTGTCTAGATTGATTTGGAGTACCTTTGGTACTCTGTGGTTTACTATTATTAGTTTCTGAGGGTTTACTTGGTGGTTTTAATTTGTCATGTGTTCGTAATTGATGAACTACTGACTTTAAACCTTCAGATATTTCATTCATGGATAAAATACTTTTATTGTAATGAGCACTCATTTGCCTCAATATGTCCCTAGGTATTTTCTCCTGGACAATTATTTTCAAGACCCACTCAGCCCCGTTTGTATCTGCTGTCAGGCTGAGGGCATTGATCAATGATTCTACCTCCAGCTTGAAGACTTGGAGTGAATCAGCTGAAGCCTCCGGTGGGGGTAAATGCAACAGCTCATGAACTAAATGTGATGTTCTTACTTCTGGATCAGCATAATTATCCTTGAGGAGTTTTACTGCCAGATCATAGCCGTCATTAGTTAATCTCAGATGGGATACTACTGTTTTAGCCTCACCTGATAATTGGCCTTGCAAATAAGAGAATTTACTACTCTTTGGTAAAGATTGTTTTGAGTCTACAAGGTCAACGAATTTGTTCCAAAATTCATCCCAATCTTCCTCATCTTTTCCTGAGAAAGTGGGTAAATTAATTGAAGGGAGTCGAGCTTCTGCTTGACTCGTATTAGATGCAACTGTTGTTGTTGTTGCTGTTGCCTTGTTCTGGGCAATTAATTTGACATAAGGCTGTAACGTGGCCTGAGTGTGATCTTCATAATTCGCAAGATCAACCATAATGTCGTCTATTTCTGTTTCTGATAAATTGGTGTTGGCAAGTTCAGCCACATATGTTGCTATTTGACATTTGATTTGCTCAAATTTACCTGCAGCTGCTTGATAATAGCTTTCCAGGTCAGCATAATCAACTGTTGATTGTTGTGACAAATCTTCACATTTCTTGATCTGTCTTGTTAAGTGGCCTTTAAGACCTGCAAGGGTTCTTTTCATTCTCCCTGCATTATCCATACTGGCTCGTTGGTGAAGCCTTGTGGGACTTGTACTTGGGCTGCTCATAATACTGAACAAGCTCTAATGGTAGCCTAGGGTAAATTCTGCACTCACTAGGCAATAATCCTACCTCTACTAGAGGTTAGCACTTAAAATTAATACACATTATATATATACAATCATACACACTAATGATTTGAATGATAAACCAGTGTCATTGGAAGTACCTTTAGGTTAGCTCTTCTATATCACCCTAGGATGGTAGAGACACTAATTAATCACTCAAAGGTGTAATGATCATAAGTAAATTATTATATACACAACTCAACTCGAGTTGATAAAAATTACACCCAAAATAGGGTCTGGACCATTCATTAATGGTGTTAGGTTGTTCAATATAGTACAACTGACTATTGTAATAATGGGACTAGGATGAACAATAATAGTTCAACTAGTCAGTGTTAATATCCTACCCTGTTGTGGGTTGGCAATTAGTAAATATTATACTGTGATCACTAGTGCAATTTATATTAAATAATTCTCTATTTGGAGAAATAATATACACAATTATTGATAATAGCCTCTTAATTAGCCTCTATGAAACTTCTAATATTATCAAGAAGTATTAAATATTATTAGTGACCTCGCGAAATAAACTCCACAAAATTCGTAGATAATCTCTCGCGAAATGTAACACCACGAAATCCGTGAACAATCTCGCGAAGACACAGTCACTAATTTGGCTGGATTCTATATTAGCGCTGTCATTTCACGAAATAACACGCCACCAAATATCTGTGGGTGTGCATGAAACCGCTGACGAAGCTGAACTGGGCTGAGGGAGGCTCCTGAGCTCCCTCGAGGCTACGCTGCCGTCTTGACTGCTGGCTTTGTTTAAATAACACTGCACTAGTATATTTAATGAATCCACTGGATAACTGGTTCATCCGGTACTAAGATGACCAAATGTGGGTTCAAAGGATCAAATAATCCGTCATCCGGTTCGAAGATGACCAAATAATGTGGGAACCGACCTGTGAGATTTATATTTATTTAATTTATATGAATTTATATTTACGTTAATTTATATACTTCGATAGCAATTTGTATAATGATAAGTGGACTGTATTTCTGCAATAATCTCATAATCTCACAAATCGATCCTCTACACATTAGGGGGGGTTTATATTACACATATGCAGCCAATCAAATTACAGTAATAGCTACATACATTGATGAGGTTCCTTCTCTTATAGTACAGCAGGTTAGTCCACCAGGTATAACTAGAGTGTAGACACCAAATTATCCTCTTTGAGGTAGCTTCTATCACCCAGTAACTGGTGCACATAATCTTGCATCCTCGTCTTGACCTGTCAAAAGTGCGCTAGCTGTGAAGCCAGAATCCTATATATGACAAGTTATATCAGAGAAAATAGTACATGGAACATGAAGACCTGGCTTAATTACCTTTAGTTTGAGGCGATTTCGCGTTCTAACCGGCTAACCCTATATCCTGACATTAATGGCCATAAATGAATGATAAACGGGTTTCGGATAGACACTTAACTTGTATTTGTAGACAGCGTGTTGACAATGTTACACCTTTGGGTTCCATAACACTACGTCCAAGTAAATTTAACAGGAGCCGAATTTGCTCCCGTGTGAGCCTCTGGTCTCAATAAACAATGGCTGTTTAACACTCCATTCTATTGACGTTACTGGCCGACATTGTCCAGAATGATAGGAGCCGTACTCGCTCCACACGTCTCGGAGGTGACACAACAATGGCTCCCTCCTTCCTCCCTGACGCCTGGCCTACTTTGTCCAGATTTCAGAAAGTGATAGAAGGGTCACATTTACTCTACTTTAATATTGATAATTAAGTTAATTTATATAAGATGTTTTTATAATGGTAAAGTCCAAAGACTAATGTATTTAAGAATAATTCCCACCATAATAGGTGGTGAATTATAATAGTATGTGGTGATGATATCCCGTTTTCTTTAGATGGTAATTCCACTACAAGTTACGTTTTCTATGGGTAACTTGTTGGTAATACAGTTATTATCTGTATGATGATATTATTGTTAAATGGTGTCGGATTTTCCGACAAAACAATATATCACAGAGCCTGTAGGGTTTGGTGAGATGAGCGAAGAGATATGGGAGATTTTATATAAGTACAGTACATGGTAGTTTAGGTAACGAACGCATGTCAACGAATAACGAGTATATATTTATTTTTTTTTTTTTGTAATATAACAAAACTATTGTCCTTTGAAGTCGATTTAACTTCCAAACATATATTTTTAATAAATGTTAAATGTTTTCTGGCTAGTTATGTTAGATTTTATTAAAAATATGTATTCTACTTGTTAACATTATAATTTAAATTTGTGATAATTTGTGCAGAGAAGTGCGACAACTGGATATGCCAACAAACACTTTCCAAACAACGATATATCTTGGATAAGTCGCTCCACAACATTGACGCTTGGACCGTCGACTTCCTTTGATGCTACTTATTTACTTATTTCATAATGAAATTATATTAGTTTGGAGTAAATATATGTTTTCTCATGTTCTGCATTCAACACCCACATTATAGTGAGTATATATACCATATTACTTCATTACCTAAATAATGCTAGGAGGGTTTGAGTAGCATTGGGTCTTTAGTGGACAGAATCCCCAATAGATGGGGCGAGAGTCGCCCCATCTCTCTCGCCCGAGGAAGAGTCGAAACTTAATTTAAAATTGATATATCTTTGTTCTCGAACATGATATATTTCATTTGGTGCAATCATAATAATGTTCATATCTCGGTCTTTCTGGAGGCATATAAGATTTTAGGCTTTATTAGCGTATCTTTGTTAATTATACAATATATCGGCAAGTGCGTAGGCGTCTGCACTCCATGCCCGACAAGCTACTGAGCGCTACTATAAAAACATATGTATCTTCACTTGAGCTATAAATATGTCTATTGTAATGTATTTAAAATGAAGCTCTTATTTCTATCTTGCTTAAGACATATAAATCATTTGTGTTTATTAACGAATTTAAGTGAAATAAACATTGATCTGAGAGAGAGTTGCTCTGTCGTTCAGTCTGTACGGGGTGGGAGCTCCGTAATTTTTAAAATACATGTATCTTCATTAGAACTTTAAATATGTCTATGGTAAAGTGTTTAAAGTGAAGCTTATATGTCTGCCTTTCTTGAGACATATAAAACATATATGTTTATTAACGAATTCACGTGAAATAAACATTGTTCTGAGAGAAAGCAAATCATCAAATGCAATTCAGCTACAGATAGACAACATTAACATCAGTAATAAAAATGATGGCAAGTTTCTTGGCCTATTCCTAGACAAGAGACTCAACTACAGCACCCACATTCAACACATAACTAAGAAAGTCTCTAAGACAGTTGGTATACTCTCCAAAATCAGATATTATGTTCCTAACTCTGCTCTCCTCTCACTATATTATGCACTAATCTACCCCTATCTTAATTATGGTATTTGTGCATGGGGGTCTACCACTGCAAACCACCTTAAGCCCATCATCACACAGCAAAAATCTACTATCAGAATAATAATTAACTCTGCTTTCAGACAACACTCGGCTCCCTTGTTTAAATCCCTAAACTTGCTAAATATTAACTCCCTCCACACATTCTCTTGTGTCAACTACATTTACAAAACCCTGTTCTTAAATGCAAATCCTGCTCTGAAACTCTCCCTGGACAGATGTAATAGGACCCATTATCACCACACCAGAAATAAATATCTCTTTGATATCCCCAGGGTCAAACTTAATCTGTGTAAACACTCTATGCAAATTAAGGGACCTAGTCTATGGAACTCACTCCCTAGTGAATTGAAAAACTGTAAAACTTTTGCCTTATTTAAAAGCAAAACCAAAAAGTACCTAATTTCATCTTCTTAGTTTCCTACACTGAGCTTTAAATTTGCTCTGTACCTAGTGTTACCCAATCTCCTAATTTTTATGTAGTATCAAACAACCTTATCATTGTGTTCATTGCTGTCTTCTTTTATGTGCTAGCCATATGCTGGATTGTGACTACCAATTTTTGTCAACTACCATTCAAGCTGTCATTGCAATCAATCTTATATTGTTTCTGCTGTATTGTGCCTACCAATTTTTGTCAACTACCATTCAAGCTGTCATTGCAATCAATCTTAGCTACCTATGTGCTTTAATATACTGTACCTACAATTTTCTCTCATCTTATTTTTTTCATTCCACGTAACTGTTATCATTTTTTTGTCTATAAATTTTGCAAGCATTTACCTTCTTAAAATTTTCTTTGATTAAGGACCTGCGCGTACTAGTGGCTTTACAAGACTGTAATTACCATATTATGTATCCTCACATTCTCAATGTACATTCTTGTATATGCATAAATAAATAAATAAATAAATAAATAAATAAAGAGTTGCTCGGTCGATCGATCTGTCCGGGGTCGGAGCTCGGCTATTAAAAAAATACACGTATCTTCGCTTTAAATTTAAATATACCCATGGTAAGGTATTTAGAATGAAGCTTATATTTCTATCTTTCTTGTGACATATAAAACTCTTACGTTTATTAAGAAATCTGCGTGAAATAGGCATGGTTCTGAGATGAATGCTGCGGTTTTCGAGCTCGACGCGCGACAATGGACGCCATGCGCATCCAGTGGGTGTTATTGGACCCCATACCCATTCTATGGGTGGTTGGAGCCCCATACTCATTCTATGGGTGGTTGGAGCCCCATACCCATCCTGTGGGTTGTAGTGGACAGCCATACTCATCCTGTGCGTGGTATTGGACCCCATACCCTTCCTGTGTTGTGGATGTGGTCCCCATACTCATCCTGTGGGTGGATGTGACCCTCATACCCATCCTGTGGGTGGTATTGGACCCCTTACCCACCTAACAGGTGGTAGTGGACAATATACCCATCCTAGCTATAGTTGGTATAGTAGACACAATAATATCCTGTTTGCAGTAGTTTACCCCATAGACATTCCAACGTAACATCGTTTTCTGTTAGCGTTCCTACAAAACATCCTTTAAAGATTTGTAAAGCACAAACTATGGTATATAATATTGATTGGTGAAGCACTGTTATTCTATGTAATAATTTGTAGTGCTTATTATAATTTACTAAGAACAACTAATATTTCTCAAAACAAAACTACGAGCCTTCAATAGGAAGTAGCTGATCTGTAATATTTTAAGAGCATGGACAATAGTAGGTAAATTTCACAACCCATGTGGGATCTGAAAACTACAATTTTCCTTATAATTGGACCAATCACGACTATTCTGCTATCTAGGTTGACGGACGGGTACTGTGAAACGTAAATTGGTACGTGAGGAAGAGTTTGGGTTTTGGAAAGAAAGTAACTGGGAATATATCACATATTTACTAAGTCATATTCAACATATTGACTTTAAGCATTAAGTCATATATGTCCTGTCTTGTGTGAGAACGGGTTGTCAAACAACAACATTGCTGACAACTGCTGTGCCAACTGCTGACAACTGCTGTGCAGCTGTAGGTAGGAAAAACACCACACGTACACAAGGCTAGGTAAGAAGTCAGTTGGTGCTATATTGTGCATTGTTGTGAACTTTTGCATTAAAATGCTTGTGTGCTTTGCAAAATTAAAGTAATTACAGTGAATTCTTAACTAACATATACAGTGCAGAATTAAAGTAATTACAGTGAATTCTTAACTAACATATACAGTGCAGTAAGTGTTTAGTATTCTGAGGAACATTTTAAGTGATTAGTTTACTTTTATACAATAAAAAATGGCAAATATATCTCAGTTTCCTGCATTTGATCCTGACTTAGTCCAGACAAACCTGTCACAGAGGTGGACCAAATGGCTTAAAAGGTTTGAAAATTTGTTGATAGTTTCAGACATCAAAAGTGCTGAGAGAAAGCGTGCCTTTCTACTTCATTACGTAGGTGATAGAGCAGGGGTGGGCAACCTTTTTGAGAGTGCGTGCCAAAATCAGTCAAGTCTCTGACACAAACTTTTTCCACGTGCCAACCATTTTTTTTAGAACATATTTGGTATCTCTTAAGAACTTTTTAAACGAAAAAATAATAAATTACCTCAGTGCAGTAAAACATAGTATAAAAAAAAAAAACAGAAAATTTTTTTTATTTAACCTTCAGAAGTACATTTCAACAGCCTTTAAGCTTTTGTGACTTTAATAGAATACAACAGATAAAAAACTTGTTGACTCCTTTTATATACTGTCAGTGAGACTTCTGCTGCTGCATAACTGATGACAGAGATTTTACATCGGGTTTATATTTAGTAACAGTGAGAGATATGCATGCAGCGCTAGTTTCATCTGTCATGCTACTCCTGTTACGAGACTTAGCAAAGTTCATAATTGAGAACAAAGATTCGCAAGCATATGTAGACGAAAACATGGTTAGCAATGCTGTTGCAAGGTTTTTTAAACAGACATAATTTTCTGGAATAGCATTCCAAGTCCTTAATACTTCGTTTTCCGCATTTCTCTTTGTTACTTTCATCTCTAATCTCTCTCTTTCAATATTTTCCAAGTCAACTCTAAGGTCAACAAATTTCTGCTTCCAAAATGAGCTACTCTGAAATTCAATCAACTGCATCTCAAAATCATCCATGTCTATCCATGAAAACATTTGCAAGTTTAGTTCATCCATTTTGATGCTGTCTGGAAACTTGATGAACTTTACTGTGTCTTCCAGTTCTCTGAATTTGGCAAATCTTGTAGAGAACTGCCAAACTGTTGACTCGATAATGTTTACAAACAGCTTTTGAAGACATTTGTGGTCTGTTCTGTCATCTTTTAGATCACTGATGTACCTCTTTAGGTTTGGAAAGTATCTAAATCTCTCATTATCTACATCCTTCTTAAAAACTTTAAGCTTCATTTCAAAAGCTTTTATGTAACAAAACATAACATCAAGTGTCTTACTTGAGCCCTGTAACTTAATATTCAATTCATTTAAATGTTCACAAAAATGTGCAAAAACATCTGTTTACAAACCCACACGACGTCAGAAAATTCATGGTATGACACTTGTTGGTCGTTCAAATAGAGCTTTATTTCATCTAAGCATTCATTAAATCGTTTCAGAACCAAGCCTCTGCTAAGCCAACGAACACAAATTCATCAACACAAATAGAAAAAAACTTGCATGAAGACAAATCTTTTGTAAATTGTTCAGCTGTATTTCTTTCCAACTTAAGTATCCTATTTTTAACTGTTTTCCTACTCACAGGCAAATCTTTAATGCGCTGAATAATCTTTTTCTTTTCTGAAAAGTTGTCAAAAAGAAAAGGTGCACATTCTAGCCAAGCTTCTTTAATATACTCCCCATCACAGAGAGGTTTTCCGTGTTGGGCAATAATTTTTGAAACTTCAAAACTAGCAGCAACTAAGTTGGAACTGGGCCTACCTGAAATATAATTCATAAAAGTTTCAACTTGTGTTTTTGTCTTGCTCAGTTCACGAGAAATTAATTCTCTTTGTTCCTCCTCAGTTTTATTGCTTAAGTTCTTATGAACATTTTCAAAATGTCTCTTTACAGAAGAAGTTCTACAAACAACTGTGTCAGAACAGAAAATGCATAAAGCTTTATCATCCTTCTTAATCATGTCAAACTTTTCAGTCCAGTATTCCTTAAATTCTCTAATATCCTCTTCATTTGACTGACATCGTTTCTCAGCTGGTGGTGGTGACATTCTGTACAATCTGTACAAAATAAGTAATATTTTGCATGGAAGAGAAGGTAATAATATGCATGTAATATGTATATAATAATATGTTTGTAATATGCATGGAAGAGAAGGAAGATCAAAAGTAAGTTAAAATAGTATATGATGAGTAACTCCAATGAATAGCAATGATAACGGATTGTGTTGTCGTTGTGAAGTGCAGTGACGAGAAATGAATTAGCCTACTTCTACTGAAATGCGAGTATTTAAAGAATTATTTATTTCCTGTTAATATTATAGCACACAAACTTTGTAGTAAAGTATATGTACGTTTATTCTAATACCAATCAATAAGTTTAATAAGCCAATGTTTGAGGTAAGCGTGACGAGACAATGAACATAATAAAAATCTTCAGAGGATTTTTTTTTCTTTTATGAAAATTCGAGGGTTTTCTTTATTTTACATAATTCCAGAAACAACACCAGCAGCCGCTTATCACAAAGACACTACTTCCTAGGCATTGAGTACTTATGCCAAGAGTTTATAAGACTTCACTTGGTTCGATAGACAAAACCCATTTTTGTGTGTTTGTGTGGTGTGTTGTGGCGAAACATCGTTGAGTCGGTGACATCTTGCTTATGTCAGCTCTGTTCTTAGGGAGCAGGCGAGCGAGTACGTGTGAATTTAAGGATTAAGACTATTCTTACAATGACATTGAGTTTCACAAAGTTATTGATTTATAAGGGGAATAATTTTCACCTGGAGATGAAGTACTGACCTTCTTCTCGGGGAGGAGGCAAGTGAGCAACTGTGAGAAACACTACGAAGCAAGACTGCGAGAGAGAGTTACGAGTCTGAGATCGTCTGAACATGTGTTCATTACGGGGACTTCATGCAGCCCGTCCTCCAAACAAAGATCCAAAAGTGAATCCATGCACCCGACAAACCCCCTGTTTATGAATGAAAACCGGTTTACACACGACTCACAACTGCTGACGTTCGAACATATCCGGAACAAGTGCTTCACTGACGAATTTTGTTCGAACCACAACGCTATAATGCTTCACCCACGTACTACAAATACAAATAATCGCCAACAGAACCTAAACACCTAACCTAACCTATCCTATGCCTATTTATACACAATATGCTAATATATTATAATATTAATTTATACTTGAGAAAATTCCCGTTTTGAATGAACAGCATGTTAAAATTTATGAATGCGTCTGTGGGGTCGACCGCTGGTTGTAATGGACTAGAGTCGAGGACGAGTTGCTTCATGGGGGTGGGGGACTGTTGATTTCACTGGTTATATTACGGCCGTCAATGGAGAGAAGGGGAGAGGATAAGAATTATTATCTTTCTTTAGCTTTCGAAGGTGAAGATGCTTTAGATTTAGATAGTAAAGTGAGTTTAATTAATATGCGTCAAACTGAAGTCGGGCGGCATTCAAAAACATGAGGTTTAGGGGGGGGGGAGATGTTGTGGGGGTTTAAATTCAAAGTTTACGAAATTAATTTTTAAAGGTGGGCAGGCATGGCGTATTTTGCCTTCACAGATATGATTGTCAGTGTACACTATGGTTATGGGTGCAGCCTTTAGGTTAGAAAGGCTTATTACATAAAATATGAGCCAAAGTAAATAGAGGGGAATCATCATACATCGGCATGATCGATGACGTAAAAAAAGAAGGTAACTATGGCAACAAGATCAACTTCTTTTTCTTGAGACCTCTTTAGCTTCGTAGAGCTTAAACCTCTTCACCACCAGGACGTACATATACTGTCATGGCATGTAAGCTTATACCCCAAGGAAAGTAGTTTTTTTGTCTGTGCTTAGGGTAACATGTGCTTGCATCTGTGCTTAGGGTAACCTATGCTCTTGCGTGCCAGAGACAAGTCATCGGCGTGCCAAGTTTGGCACGCGTGCCAGAGGTTGCCCACCCCTGTGATAGAGTTTGTGACATCTTTGACACACTGAAAGACACTGGTGGTACCAAAGATTATGACATTGCCAAAGCCAAATTAACTGAGCACTTCAAACAAAGACAAAATACTGCAATGGAAATTATGCATTTCAGGAGAACCAGACAACTCTCTAATGAAACTGTAGATCATTACCACACAAGTCTGCAGGGTTTAGCAGCCCATTGTGAGTTTGCTGATGTTGACAAAGAAATCAAATAGCAAATAATTGAAACATGCACATCTACACGTCTCCGTCGACGAGCTATAGAACTTGTTGATGATTAAAGTTCTCTTACCAAGATACTGGATATTGCTCGTCGAATGGAAGATGCTGCACGTGATGCTCGTGTCATGGAATGCAGTGCCAACAACAGTTCTGCCACTGTTACCAACAGTGATGAGGTACTTAAGGTTCAGGGAGGACACCGTGATCAAAGAAGATATCATGGCAAACCTAACAGCAAATTGAGCCGAGAACCACATCACAAATGGGGTCAAGGAACAAGACTCAAGCAGTCACAACGACTCACATCAGAGGGTGTCAACAATAAATGTTACAACTGTGGAGGAGACTACTCACACCAAGGTAATGTTTGTCCTGCTCAAGGTAAGAAGTGCTATGAGTGTGGAAAACTAGCTCATTTTGGTGCTATGTGTCGTTCCGCACTAAAGAAACCACAGTCAGTGAATAAAAGCACTGTACGAGGATCAGGTCATATGAGTCGAGGTAGTAAACGCAATATTGCACCTCATATCTAGAATGTTAATAATGTACAAGACAATATGTCATTACAACCAGTCTCAGATGACAGTGAATGTGTATACACTTATGGAGTACAAGCAATCACAGAATGGAATGATCTTCCAAACAACCCAGAGACTATAGTATACATTGCTGGTATTTGTCTCAAAGTTCTTATTGACACTGGATCAAACATTGACACCATTGCTGAGTGCCACTATGAGAAATTTAAAAAACAGTTCCCAAAGCTTGAAAACTATAATGGCAAAGCAACTGCTTATGCTTCAAAGGTAGCCTTGCCAGTGATTGGAACTTTCACTACAGAGATTAAGTCAAAGAATGCAATGCTCATTACTACATTCCATGTTGTTAGGAATGCAAAGGAGTCTCTACTCAGTTACAAGACTTCAACCAAATTGGGGCTACTTCAGCTTTCTAATGCTGTAGCAGTGGATTCTGCAAACAATGTTGATGCTATTTTTGCTGAATTTTCTGATCGATTTGAATCCATAGGTTGTTATACTGATAGCAAAGTACATCTGCATATCAACCCAGATGTAATTCCAGTTGCCCAACCACATCGCCGACAACCATTCCATACTCACAAGAAAGTCGATGCCGAACTGGATAGGCTGATGGAACTAGATATCATTGAACCGGTAACAGGTCCAACACCATGGGTAAGCCCAATTGTCACTACACCAAAGCCGAAGAATCCAGATGAGATATGCATCTGTGTGGACATGCATGTTCCCAAGAAGGCAATAATACGTGAACGCCATCCTACACCCGCTGTAGATGATATGATATACCGCTTGAATGGTGCAACTGTATTCAGCAAGTTAGATTTAAACAAGGGCTATCATCAGCTTGAACTTGATGATGGGAGTCGCTTCACCACAACGTTTACATCACATCGAGGTCTATATAGGTACAAGCGCCTGAGTTTTGGTATTAACAGTGCTGCTGAGGTATTCCAGCACATCATAGCCAGGTATTGCAAGATATACCTAATGCTGACAACATGTCTGATGACATTGTTTATGGCCGTACCCAAGCTGAACACGACAAAGCTCTTCGTGCAACATTGCAACGCCTACGAGACAAAAATCTGACGCTAAGCCGAGCAAAGTGTGAGTTCAATCAACATAGAATTGAATTCTTTGGACATGTACTTAGTGACAAAGGTCTGTCTCCAGATCCTAAGAAAGTTGCAGATATCAAGAATGCTGCACTTCCTTCAACGTCCACTGAAGTACATAGTTTTCTGGGAATGGCAAATTACTGTTCTCGCTTCATTCCAGATTTTGCTACCATTACGAAGCCTCTACGTGAGCTCCTGAAGAAAAATGCATCATGGTACTGGAGCGATATCGAGCAAAATGCATTTGATGCTGTGAAAGATGCACTAGTAGAGAATGCGACTGCTGCGTACTTTGATCCATCAATGGACACTAAGTTAACGGTGGATGCTATTCCTGTTGGTTTAGGTACTGTTTTAGCCCAACACAAACCTGGTCAAACAGATTCCAGAGTAGTAATTGCCTACGCCAGTCGTTCTCTCACAGATGTTGAGCAACGATACAGTCAGACAGAGAAGCAAGCTCTTGCTCTTGTATGGGGCTGTGAACACTTCAATGTGTATCTGCTTGGTGCACCCTTCACCACGATAGTCACTGACCACAAACCGTTGGAGACCATCTTCAATAATCCAAAGTCCAAACCACCAGCTCGCATTGAGAGATGGGCTCTTCGTCTGCAACCATACAACTTTACGGTGAAATATAAGCCGGGTGCAGGCAATCCCGCTGATTACATCAGTCGACATCCTGCCAACAGTTTCACCATCACCAAGCATCAGCAAGTTGCCGAGGAATATGTACACTCTGTAACCTGTGATGCAGTCCCTAAGGCTCTTACTCTTGATGAAATCCGTACTGCAACCCTAGAGGACCCAACTCTGCAAGCAACAGTGGATGCATTGACTAAGAAAACGTTTCCACGCATCCCACCCTCAGGAGTTGACCAAGATGCATTCAAAGCACTTGAACGCATCCAGACAGAATTAAGTGTTACGCAACAACGCGACACCGTGCTGCGAGGTACTCGTATTGTCATTCCAGCTGTTCTCCAGCAACGTGCTCTGAAGCTTGCACATCAAGGACACCAAGGTCTTGTTAGGACCAAACAGCTGCTACGAGAAAAAGTGTGGTTTCCTGGCATTGATCGTCAAGCAAAGGACATACATGATGCCTGTGTTCCTTGCCAAGCTGCAGTGGATACTTCAAGACCAACACCTCTACAACCTTCACCACTACCTGCTGCACCATGGACGGAAGTATCGATGGACTTCTGCGGACCGCTACCAACTGGAGAGTACTTGATGGTAGTCATTGATGAACACTCACGTTATCCAGAAGTAGAAATCATCACTTCCACATCTGCAAAGGCTGTCATCCCGAAACTCGACAAGATCTTTTCAAACTTTGGCATTCCTGAAGTTGTCAAGATGGACAATGGACCGCCATTCAATGGACAAGACTTCGTCAACTTTGCTGAGCATATTGGATTCAAACACCGCAGTGTGATGCCACTACATCCTCAAGCAAATGGAGAAGTTGAGAGATTCATGCACCCTCTCATGAAAGCGGTACGCTGTGCTCATGCCGAAGGACGATCCTGGAAACAAGCTATGTATGCTTTTCTCAGGAACTACCGTGCAACACCACATGGAACACTGGGCAAGTCGACTGGTGAACTTTTATTTGGACGTCTTATGAGAATCGCACTACCTGTCATGCCAGCCGAGGTAACGGATAAACGTCTCGCTCAGAAGGATGCAGTAGCCAAGGGCAAAATGAAAATTGCTCATGATCAACGTGCAAAGGAACAAGTCATAAAGGTTGGAGATACTGTTCTAGTTAAAAAGAAAAAAGAGGGAAAGCTAGATATGCCGTATGATACAAAACCATATAAAGTGATTAGTGTAAAAGGAAATATGGTAACAGCGAGTAATAGAGATTATAGTATAACACGTAATATGGCTTATTTCAAAGTGATTCCAACTGTTGTAGAAAATGATGAAGTGCAAAGTCGTACAAAGGAAAAAGAAAAAATGACTTATAACCCAACAAACAATTCATCAAGGGATGTTCCCTGTATTTAAGGACTCTCGTCCTAAACGTCATGTTAAACGCCCTACACGATTTGATGATTAATTGTGTTCCTATGTAATGCAAAGTATTTACTTATTATGCTAAACTAAATTTAATATTGTTTGAATAATGCAGATCTCTCATTCAATATTTTGTAACTTTGTATTACAGTTTCTTTCATTTTTGTTTAACATTGCATTTGTATTTTTAACATTGAAATCCTTTGTGGTAAAGATTAAGTTGTTTAAATTCTTTGTGTGCTTAATTAATGTTAAATGTATGCAATATCTCTTGATGTGTTAGTAACTTACTTTGTGTTAATAACTTTGCTTTGTGCTACAAGCATGGTAGACATCCTGTATTCAATCTTTTTAAAGAAAAGGAGGGATGTCATGTTCATAGAAAACGGTACCATCCGTTATAATGTGCTACGGCTCAGTCACCAGCAGAGAGGTAAACAGGAGAGCATACAGGACGCCACCAGCTTGGTAGCTACTAGTCATGTAATCGTTTATAAGTATTAAAGTCAGTAACCAAGCAATGGCTTTATATCAACCCTACAACCAAGACTTCCTCAGCTACACACAAACACTACAGTACTCTTCTAGTTTACTTTGATGATCTAATAATCATGTCACAAGATGTTCAGGCTCATTTCCATAACCTTGAGAAAGTACTAGCAAAGCTCGCTGAAGCTAATTTAAAAATAAAGCTTGCAAAATGTTCATTTTTAAAGGAGAAGATTAATTTCCTAGGTCATACAGTTACACCTTCAGGTATTATATTGAATGAATCAAAAATTATTGATGCCCGTGATTTTCCAACGCCTCGTACCGCAGAAGCCGTAAGACAGTTCACAGCTCTTGTAGGATTTTATCGTTCATTTATTTCTGGATTCTCTATTATAGCCGCTCCGCTTTACAAATTGCAAAGAAAAGATGAACCCTTTGATTGGGGAGAGGCCCAGGATCAGTCATTCAAAAAACTCAAGGCAGCCTTGATTTCGTCACCTGTCCTTAGGTACCCAGATTTTTCTAAACCTTTTACGTTGGTTACAGATGCTAGTGACATAGGCCTAGGTGCTGCATTACTTCAAACAGAAGGTCACAGAGATCACGCAATAGCTTATGCTAGCCACACATTATCTAAAGAAGAGAAAAATTATAGGGTAACAGAACGAGAAGCCTTGGCAGTTGTCTGGGCACTTAAACATTTCAGGGATACAATTTATAATTACCCAGTTCATGTTCTTACAGATCACCAACCATTAATTCCCTTGTTCAAAAATAAGAATCCAGTTGGAAAGTTTGCTAGATATTTGCTCATAATTCAAGAATTCAATCCCACATTTGGTTATATTCCAGGAAAGCAAAATGTTGTACCTGATACGTTTTCTCGACATGTAGCTGCAATTCAGTTAAATTACCCAGCATTAAATTCTACAGTAGTCGAGACGGAACAAAGACAAGACCCCATATGGGCACCCGTCATTAAATTTTTGACTAAGCAAGACACTCGCCCGATTCATAAACCACTAGTGCCATTGAAAGAATTAGTGATGTTAGACAATTTACTGTGTAGAGTAGTTAAGCTAAGGACAGCCCCGAGGAAATGTTGTCAGTTAGTTGGTACCAAGACAGCTGTCTTAGTACCAACTGTGTTAAAAATTCTCCATGGTGATCCCGCAAGTGCACATCCAGGAAAGTATCGTACACTCCAAGAAGGTCGATTGAAGTATTTTTGGCCAAAAATGGCTAAGGAGATAGCTCATTATGTTGACAGATGTTTAACTTGTTTACAGCACAAGGGACATGTTTCAGGACCTAATCCAATTCAGGTGTACCCAACAACTAAAGCTCCTTGGAAACGAGTATCGATGGATTTGTTGACAAATTTTGCAGAAACAGAAAAAGGGAAGAAACATTTGCTTGTAATGGTCGATAATTTTTCACAGTATTGCGAACTAGTTCCTATCCTGAACAAAACAGCAGAAACTATAGCCAGTGCATTCCATGACCAAATAATTTGTAGATATAGTATGCCTAAAGTAATCCTTTCAGATAATGGTCCAGAATTCAGTAATAGTATTTTAACTAGCTTGTGTGATTTATATAACATTAAAAAATGTAGTATAATGCCTTACCATCCAGCAAGCAACGGATTAGCTGAACGTACTAACAGGAAAGTGTTAGATGCCTTGAGAGTCACGTTGAATTTTTATAACAACAATTGGGATGATTTTATACCCTTAATTCAGTGTGCTATAAATTCTTCAATTAATGTTTCTACAGGTGACACACCTCACGCTATTCTTTATGGTACAGATAAGATCCTCCATAATGAATTGATTAATGTACCTCCTACTCCCTTATATAACGTAGATGATTTTGTTCAAGTGAAGCGTAGACAGATGCAACTAGTATTTAAGAAAATACAAGAACAACTGTCCAAAGCAACAGCCGAATTTACTCTAGCAAGGAATGCACGAGCTAAACCCAGTAAAATAACTATTGGATCTGTAGTAATGGTACGTAACCAACACAGGTCTGGCCCTATGTACAAGTTAACTAAGAAAGTTTTGGGTCCATATAAGGTAACCGAGCTTATCAAAGGTAACAAGTACAGACAGGTACGGGTGGTAACAGGAGAGTATATAAATGAACATTTAGACCACATGAAGTTAGCTAAAATGACTGTTGATGAGACTGATGAGGAAGATGACAATGAACTTACCCAGACAGATTCTCCTATTGGGACACCACCTTCTGTGGTTGACCAACCCGTCCTCTTAAAAATAACGTCACTTTTGGCTCGTATGCGCGCTATGGCCAAATTTGGACATAATTTGAAATGAAATCGACTCACAAAAGTGACGTTCTGTTCCGTTTTCTATTTGAGTCGTCCGGTGTACACGCAGAGGTTATAAGAGGACACCTGCCACCTGTGGTATATTAGCAGTTAGTATACCTAGCAGGTACTATACCCAGCAACTAGTGTACCCATCAGGTGCCATACCCAGCCAGTGGTAAACCCTCTAGGTAGTATTCACAGTAATTGGTATACCCAGCAGGTAATATACCCCGCAGTTAGTATACCCAGCTGGTGGTAAACCAAGCAGTTAGTATACCAAGCTGGTGGAATGCCCAGTATTTAGTATACCCAACAGGTGGTATACCCAGCAGGTAATATACCCAGCAGGTGGTATGCCCAGCAGGTAGTATACCCAGCAGTTGGTATACCCGAAAGTTGCTATACCTGGCAGGTGGTATACCAAGCAGGTGGTATATCCGGCAGTTAGTATACCCAGCAGGTGATATTCCCAACAGGTGAAATACCCAGCAGGTGGAATACCCAGCAGGTGGAGTACACAGCAGGTGGAATACCCAGCAGGTGGAGTACACAGCAGGTTGTATACCCAGCAGGTCGTATTCCCAGCAGGTTGAATATCCAGCTGGTGGTGAACCCAGCAGGTGGTATACCCAGCAGGTGATATACCCAACAGGTGGTATACTCAGCAGGTGGTATACCCAGCAGGTGGTATACCCAGCAGGTGATATACCCAGCAGGTTATATACCCAGCAGGTTATATACACAGCAGGTGGTATAACCAGCAGGTGGTATACCCAGCAGGTGGTATACCCAGCAGGTGGAATACCCAGCTGGTATTATACCCGGCAGTTCGTATACCCGACAGTTGGTATACCCAGCAGTTGGTATACCAAGCAGGTGGTATACCCGGAAGTTGATATACCCGGAAGTTGATATACCCAGAAGGTGATATACCCGGCAGTTACCCAAAATAACCAGCAGTTGGTATACGCAGCAGTTGATATACCCTACAGGTGGTATACCCAGCATTTGGTATACCCAGCAGTTGGTATACCCGGAAGGTGGTATACCCGGCAGTTGTTATACCCATCAGTTGGTATATCCAGCAGGTGGTATAGCCAGCAGGTGGTACACCCAGCATGTGGTATACCCAGCAGGTGTTATACCCGGAAGGTGTTATACCCAGTAGGTCGTATACCCAGCAGGTGGTTTACCCGGCAGTAGGTATAACTAGTAGGTGGTATACCCGGCAGGTGGTATACCCGGCAGTTGGTATACCCATTAGATGGTATACCCAATTGATGGTATACCCAGTAGGTGGTATACCCAATTGATAGTAAACCCAGTAGGTGGTATACCCAGCAGGTGGTATTCCCGGCAGTTGTTATACCCAGCAGTTGGTATATCTAGCAGGTAGTATAGCCAGCAGTTGGTACACCCAGCATGTGGTATACGCAGCAGGTGGTATACCCGGAAGGAGGTATATCCGGCAGTTGGAACAACCAGTAGGTCGTATACCTGGCAGGTGGTTTACCCGGCAGTTGGTATAAGTAGTAGGTGGTATACCCGGCAGGTGGTATACCCGGCAGTTGGAATACCCAGTAGGTGGTATACCCAGTAGGTGGTATACATAGCAGGTGAAATACCCAGCAGGTGGTATACCCGGAGGTTGGTATACCCAGCAGGTGGAATACACAGCAGATTGTATACCCAGCAGGTCTTATTGCCAGAAGGTTGAATATCCAGCAGGTGGTGTACCTAGCAGGTGGTATTCTCAGCAGGTGGTTTACCCAGCAGGTGGTATACCACCAGCTGCCTACATCCTGCTGGGTATACCACCTGCTGGGTAAACCACCTGCTGAGAATACCACCTGCTAGGTACACCACCTGCTGGATATTCAACCTTCTGGCAATAAGACCTGCTGGGTATACAATCTGCTGTGTATTCCACCTGCTGGGTATACCAACCTCCGGGTATACCACCTGCTGGGTATTTCACCTGCTATGTATACCACCTACTGGGTATACCACCTACTGGGTATTCCAACTGCCGGGTATACCACCTGCCGGGTATACCACCTACTACTTATACCAACTGCCGGGTAAACCACCTGCCAGGTATACGACCTACTGGTTGTTCCAACTGCCGGATATACCTCCTTCCGGGTATACCACCTGCTGCGTATACCACATGCTGGGTGTACCAACTGCTGGCTATACTACCTGCTAGATATACCAACTGCTGGGTATAACAACTGCCGGGAATACCACCTGCTGGGTATTACCACCTACTGGGTTTACTATCAATTGGGTATACCACCTACTGGGTATACCATCAATTGGGTATACCATCTAATGGGTATACCAACTGCCGGGTATACCACCTGCCGGGTATACCACCTACTAGTTATACCTACTGCCGGTAAACCACCTGCTGGGTATACGACCTACTGGGTATAACACCTTCCGGGTATAACACCTGCTGGGTATACCACATGCTGGGTGTACCACCTGCTGGCTATACCACCTGCTGGATATACCAACTGATGGGTATAACAACTGCCGGGTATACCACCTTCCGGGTATACCAACTGCTGGGTATACCAAATGCTGGGTATACCACCTGTAGGGTATATCAACTGCTGCGTATACCAACTGCTGGTTATTTTGGGTAACTGCCGGGTATATCACCTTCTGGGTATATCAACTTCCGGGTATATCAACTTCCGGGTATACCACCTGCTTTGGTATACCAACTGCTGGGTATACCAACTGTCGGGTATACGAACTGCCGGGTATAATACCAGCTGGGTATTCCACCTGCTGGGTATACCACCTGCTGGGTATACCACCTGCTGGTTATACCACCTGCTGGGTATATAACCTGCTGGGTATATAACCTGCTGGGTATATCACCTGCTGGGTATACCACCTGCTGGGTATACCACCTGCTGAGTATACCACCTGTTGGTATATCACCTGCTGGGTATACCACCTGCTGGGTTCACCACCAGCTGGATATTCAACCTGCTGGGAATACGACCTGCTGGGTATACAACCTGCTGTGTACTCCACCTGCTGGGTATTCCACCTGCTGTGTACTCCACCTGCTGGGTATTCCACCTGCTGGGTATTTCACCTGTTGGGAATATCACCTGCTGGGTATACTAACTGCCGGATATACCACCTGCTTGGTATACCACCTGCCAGGTATAGCAACTTTCGGGTATACCAACTGCTGGGTATACTACCTGCTGGGCATACCACCTGCTGGGTATATTACCTGCTGGGTATACCACCTGTTGGGTATACTAAATACTGGGCATTCCACCAGCTTGGTATACTAACTGCTTGGTTTACCACCAGCTGGGTATACTAACTGCGGGGTATATTACCTGCTGGGTATACCAATTACTGTGAATACTACCTAGAGGGTTTACCACTGGCTGGGTATGGCACCTGATGGGTACACTAGTTGCTGGGTATAGTACCTGCTAGGTATACTAACTGCTAATATACCACAGGTGGCAGGTGTCCTCTTATAACCTCTGCGTGTACACCGGACGACTCAAATAGAAAACGGAACAGAACGTCACTTTTGTGAGTCGATTTCATTTCAAATTATGTCCAAATTTGGCCATAGTGCGCATACGAGCCAAAAGTGACGTTATTTTTAAGAGGACGGGTTGGTCAACCACAGAAGGTGGTGTCCCAATAGGAGAATCTGTCTGGGTAAGTTCATTGTCATCTTCCTCATCAGTCTCATCAACAGTCATTTTAGCTAACTTCATGTGGTCTAAATGTTCATTTATATACTCTCCTGTTACCACCCGTACCTGTCTGTACTTGTTACCTTTGATAAGCTCGGTTACCTTATATGGACCCAAAACTTTCTTAGTTAACTTGTACATAGGACCAGACCTGTGTTGGTTACGTACCATTACTACAGATCCAATAGTTATTTTACTGGGTTTAGCTCGTGCATTCCTTGCTAGAGTAAATTCGGCTGTTGCTTTGGACAGTTGTTCTTGTATTTTCTTAAATACTAGTTGCATCTGTCTATGCTTCACTTGAACAAAATCATCTACGTTATATAAGGGAGTAGGAGGTACGTTAATCAATTCATTATGGAGGATCTTATCTGTACCATAAAGAATAGCGTGAGGTGTGTCACCTGTAGAAACATTAATTGAAGAATTTATAGCACACTGAATTAAGGGTATAAAATCATCCCAATTGTTGTTATAAAAATTCAACGTGACTCTCAAGGCATCTAACACTTTCCTGTTAGTACGTTCAGCTAATCCGTTGCTTGCTGGATGGTAAGGCATTATACTACATTTTTTAATGTTATATAAATCACACAAGCTAGTTAAAATACTATTACTGAATTCTGGACCATTATCTGAAAGGATTACTTTAGGCATACTATATCTACAAATTATTTGGTCATGGAATGCCCTGGCTATAGTTTCTGCTGTTTTGTTCGGGATAGTAACTAGTTCGCAATACTGTGAAAAATTATCGACCATTACAAGCAAATGTTTCTTCCCTTTTTCTGTTTCTGCAAAATTTGTCAACAAATCCATCGATACTCGTTTCCAAGGAGCTTTAGTTGCTGGGTACACCTGAATTGGATTAGGTCCTGAAACATGTCCCTTGTGCTGTAAACAAGTTAAACATCTGTCAACATAATGAGCTATCTCCTTAGCCATTTTTGGCCAAAAATACTTCAATCGACCTTGTTGGAGTGTACGATACTTTCCTGGATGTGCACTTGCGGGATCACCATGGAGAATTTTTAACACAGTTGGTACTAAGACAGCTGTCTTGGTACCAACTAACTGACAACATTTCCTCGGGGCTGTCCTTAGCTTAACTACTCTACACAGTAAATTGTCTAACATCACTAATTCTTTCAATGGCACTAGTGGTTTATGAATCGGGCG
Source organism: Procambarus clarkii (assembly GCF_040958095.1). Classification (NCBI taxonomy): domain Eukaryota; kingdom Metazoa; phylum Arthropoda; class Malacostraca; order Decapoda; family Cambaridae; genus Procambarus; species Procambarus clarkii. The sequence goes on along the minus strand of NC_091172.1, from coordinate 49,025,224 downwards.
AGTGTCTTGCTTAGTCAAAAATTTAATGACGGGTGCCCATATGGGGTCTTGTCTTTGTTCCGTCTCGACTACTGTAGAATTTAATGCTGGGTAATTTAACTGAATTGCAGCTACATGTCGAGAAAACGTATCAGCTACAACATTTTGCTTTCCTGGAATATAACCAAATGTGGGATTGAATTCTTGAATTATGAGCAAATATCTAGCAAACTTTCCAACTGGATTCTTATTTTTGAACAAGGGAATTAATGGTTGGTGATCTGTAAGAACATGAACTGGGTAATTATAAATTGTATCCCTGAAATGTTTAAGTGCCCAGACAACTGCCAAGGCTTCTCGTTCTGTTACCCTATAATTTTTCTCTTCTTTAGATAATGTGTGGCTAGCATAAGCTATTGCGTGATCTCTGTGACCTTCTGTTTGAAGTAATGCAGCACCTAGACCTATGTCACTAGCATCTGTAACCAACGTAAAAGGTTTAGAAAAATCTGGGTACCTAAGGACATGTGACGAAATCAAGGCTGCCTTGAGTTTTTTGAATGACTGATCCTGGGCCTCTCCCCAATCAAAGGGTTCATCTTTTCTTTGCAATTTGTAAAGCGGAGCGGCTATAATAGAGAATCCAGAAATAAATGAACGATAAAATCCTACAAGAGCTGTGAACTGTCTTACGGCTTCTGCGGTACGAGGCGTTGGAAAATCACGGGCATCAATAATTTTTTATTCATTCAATATAATACCTGAAGGTGTAACTGTATGACCTAGGAAATTAATCTTCTCCTTTAAAAATGAACATTTTGCAAGCTTTATTTTTAAATTAGCTTCAGCGAGCTTTGCTAGTACTTTCTCAAGGTTATGGAAATGAGCCTGAACATCTTGTGACATGATTATTAGATCATCAAAGTAAACTAGAAGAGTACTGTAGTGTTTGTGTGTAGCTGAGGAAGTCTTGGTTGTAGGGTTGATATAAAGCCATTGCTTGGTTACTGACTTTAATACTTATAAACGATTACATGACTAGTAGCTACCAAGCTGGTGGCGTCCTGTATGCTCTCCTGTTTACCTCTCTGCTGGTGACTGAGCCGTAGCACATTATAACGGATGGTACCGTTTTCTATGAACATGACATCCCTCCTTTTCTTTAAAAAGATTGAATACAGGATGTCTACCATGCTTGTAGCACAAAGCAAAGTTATTAACACAAAGTAAGTTACTAACACATCAAGAGATATTGCATACATTTAACATTAATTAAGCACACAAAGAATTTAAACAACTTAATCTTTACCACAAAGGATTTCAATGTTAAAAATACAAATGCAATGTTAAACAAAAATGAAAGAAACTGTAATACAAAGTTACAAAATATTGAATGAGAGATCTGCATTATTCAAACAATATTAAATTTAGTTTAGCATAATAAGTAAATACTTTGCATTACATAGGAACACAATTAATCATCAAATCGTGTAGGGCGTTTAACATGACGTTTAGGACGAGAGTCCTTAAATACAGGGAACATCCCTTGATGAATTGTTTGTTGGGTTATAAGTCATTTTTTCTTTTTCCTTTGTACGACTTTGCACTTCATCATTTTCTACAACAGTTGGAATCACTTTGAAATAAGCCATATTACGTGTTATACTATAATCTCTATTACTCGCTGTTACCATATTTCCTTTTACACTAATCACTTATATTGGTTTGTATCATACGGCATATCTAGCTTTCCCTCTTTTTTCTTTTTAACTAGAACAGTATCTCCAACCTTTATGACTTTGTTCCTTTGCACGTTTGATCATGAGCAATTTTCATTTTGCCCTTGGCTACTGCATCCTTCTGAGCGAGGACGTTTATCCGTTACCTCCGGCTGGCATGACAGGTAGTGCGATTCTCATAAGACGTCCAAATAAAAGTTCACCAGTCGACTTGCCCAGTGTTCCATGTGGTGTTGCACGGTAGTTCCTGAGAAAAGCATACATAGCTTGTTTCCAGGATCGTCCTTCGGCATGAGCACAGCGTACCGCTTTCATGAGAGGGTGCATGAATCTCTCAACTTCTCCCATTTGCTTGAGGATGTAGTGGCATCACACTGCGGTGTTTGAATCCAATATGCTCAGCAAAGTTGACGAAGTCTTGTCCATTGAATGGCGGTCCATTGTCCATCTGACAACTTCAGGAATGCCAAAGTTTGAAAAGATCTTGTCGAGTTTCGGGATGACAGCCTTTGCAGATGTGGAAGTGATGATTTCTACTTCTGGATAACGTGAGTGTTCATCAATGACTACCATCAAGTACTCTCCAGTTGGTAGCGGTCCGCAGAAGTCCATCGATACTTCCGTCCATGGTGCAGGCAGGTAGTGGTGAAGGTTGTAGAGGTGTTGGTCTTGAAGTATCCACTGCAGCTTGGCAAGGAACACAGGCATCATGTATGTCCTTTGCTTGACGATCAATGCCAGGAAACCACACTTTTTCTCGTAGCAGCTGTTGGTCCTAACAAGACCTTGGTGTCCTTGATGTGCAAGCTTCAGAGCACGTTGCTGGAGAACAGCGGAATGGACAATACGAGTACCTCGCAGCACGGTGTCGCGTTGTTGCGTAAACACTTAATTCTGTCTGGATGCGTTCAAGTGCTTTGAATGCATCTTGGTCAACTCCTGAGGGTGGGATGCGTGGAAACGTTTTCTTAGTCAATGCATCCACTGTTGCTTGCAGAGTTGGGTCCTCTCGGGTTGCAGTACGGATTTCATCAAGAGTAAGAGCCTTAGGGACTGCATCACAGGTTACAGAGTGTACATATTCCTCGGCAACTTGCTGATGCTTGGTGATGGTGAAACTGTTGGCAGGATGTCGACTGATGTAATCAGCGGGATTGCCTGCACCCGGCTTATATTTCACCGTAAAGTTGTATGGTTGCAGACGAAGAGCCCATCTCTCAATGCGAGTGGTGGTTTGGACTTTGGATTATTGAAGATGGTCTCCAACGGTTTGTGGTCAGTGACTATCGTGGTGAAGGTGTGCACCAAGCAGATACACATTGAAGTGTTCACAGCCCCATACAAGAGCAAGAGCTTGCTTCTCTGTCTGACTGTATCGTTGCTCAACATCTGTGAGAGAACGACTGGCGTAGGCAATTACTACTCTGGAATCTGTTTGACCAGGTTTGTGTTGGGCTAAAACAGTACCTAAACCAACAGGAATAGCATCCACCGTTAACTTAGTGTCCATTGATGGATCAAAGTACGCAGCAGTCGCATTCTCTACTAGTGCATCTTTCACAGCATCAAATGCATTTTGCTCGATATCGCTCCAGTACCATGATGCATTTTTCTTCAGGAGCTCACGTAGAGGCTTCGTAATGGTAGCAAAATCTGGAATGAAGCGAGAACAGTAATTTGCCATTCCCAGAAAACTATGTACTTCAGTGGACGTTGAAGGAAGTGCAGCATTCTTGATATCTGCAACTTTCTTAGGATCTGGAGACAGACCTTTGTCACTAAGTACATGTCCAAAGAATTCAATTCTATGTTGATTGAACTCACACTTTGCTCGGCTTAGCGTCAGATTTTTGTCTCGTAGGCGTTGCAATGTTGCACGAAGAGCTTTGTCGTGTTCAGCTTGGGTACGGCCATAACAATGTCATCAGACATGTTGTCAGCATTAGGTATATCTTGCAATACCTGGCTATGATGTGCTGGAATACCTCAGCAGCACTGTTAATACCAAAACTCAGGCGCTTGTACCTATATAGACCTCGATGTGATGTAAACGTTGTGGTGAAGCGACTCCCATCATCAAGTTCAAGCTGATGATAGCCCTTGTTTAAATCTAACTTGCTGAATACAGTTGCACCATTCAAGCGGTATATCATATCATCTACAGCGGGTGTAGGATGGCGTTCACGTATTATTGCCTTCTTGGGAACATGCATGTCCACACAGATGCATATCTCATCTGGATTCTTCGGCTTTGGTGTAGTGACAATTGGGCTTACCCATGGTGTTGGACCTGTTACCGGTTCAATGATATCTAGTTCCATCAGCCTATCCAGTTCGGCATCGACTTTCTTGTGAGTATGGAATGGTTGTCGGCGATGTGGTTGGGCAACTGGAATTACATCTGGGTTGATATGCAGATGTACTTTGCTATCAGTATAACAACCTATGGATTCAAATCGATCAGAAAAATTCAGCAAAAATAGCATCAACATTGTTTGCAGAATCCACTGCTACAGCATTAGAAAGCTGAAGTAGCCCCAATTTGGTTGAAGTCTTGTAACTGAGTAGAGACTCCTTTGCATTCCTAACAACATGGAATGTAGTAATGAGCATTGCATTCTTTGACTAATCTCTGTAGTGAAAGTTCCAATCACTGGCAAGGCTACCTTTGAAGCATAAGCAGTTGCTTTGCCATTATAGTTTTCAAGCTTTGGAACTGTTTTTTTAAATTCTCATAGTGGCACTCAGCAATGGTGTCAATGTTTGATCCAGTGTCAATAAGAACTTTGAGACAAATACCAGCAATGTATACTATAGTCTCTGGGTTGTTTGGAAGATCATTCCATTCTGTGATTGCTTGTACTCCATAAGTGTATACACATTCACTGTCATCTGAGGACTGGTTGTAATGACATATTGTCTTGTACATTATTAACATTCTAGATATGAGGTGCAATATTGCGTTTACTACCTCGACTCATATGACCTGATCCTCGTACAGTGCTTTTATTCACTGACTGTGGTTTCTTTAGTGCGGAACGACACATAGCACCAAAATGAGCTAGTTTTCCACACTCATAGCACTTCTTACCTTGAGCAGGACAAACATTACCTTGGTGTGAGTAGTCTCCTCCACAGTTGTAACATTTATTGTTGACACCCTCTGATGTGAGTCGTTGTGACTGCTTGAGTCTTGTTCCTTGACCCCATTTGTGATGTGGTTCTCGGCTCAATTTGCTGTTAGGTTTGCCATGATATCTTCTTTGATCACGGTGTCCTCCCTGAACCTTAAGTACCTCATCACTGTTGGTAACAGTGGCAGAACTGTTGTTGGCACTGCATTCCATGACACGAGCATCACGTGCAGCATCTTCCATTCGACGAGCAATATCCAGTATCTTGGTAAGAGAACTTTAATCATCAACAAGTTCTATAGCTCGTCGACGGAGACGTGTAGATGTGCATGTTTCAATTATTTGCTATTTGATTTCTTTGTCAACATCAGCAAACTCACAATGGGCTGCTAAACCCTGCAGACTTGTGTGGTAATGATCTACAAGTTTCATAGAGAGTTGTCTGGTTCTCCTGAAATGCATAATTTCCATTGCAGTATTTTGTCTTTGTTTGAAGTGCTCAGTTAATTTGGCTTTGGCAATGTCATAATCTTTGGTACCACCAGTGTCTTTCAGTGTGTCAAAGATGTCACAAACTCTATCACAGGGGTGGGCAACCTCTGGCACGCGTGCCAAACTTGGCACGCCGATGACTTGTCTCTGGCACACAAGAGCATAGGTTACCCTAAGCACAGATGCAAGCACATGTTACCCTAAGCACAGACAAAAAAAACTACTTTCCTTGGGGTATAAGCTTACATGCCATGACAGTATATGTACGTCCTGGTGGTGAAGAGGTTTAAGCTCTACGAAGCTAAAGAGGTCTCAAGAAAAAGAAGTTGATCTTGTTGCCATAGTTACCTTCTTTTTTACGTCATCGATCATGCCGATGTATTGATGATTCCCCTCTATTTACTTTGGCTCATATTTTATGTAATAAGCCTTTCTAACCTAAAGGCTGCACCCATAACCATAGTGTACACTGACAATCATATCTGTGAAGGCAAAATACGCCATGCCTGCCCACCTTTAAAAATTAATTTCGTAAACTTTGAATTTAAACCCCCACAACATCTCCCCCCCCCCTAAACCTCATGTTTTTGAATGCCGCCCGACTTCAGTTTGACGCATATTAATTAAACTCACTTTACTATCTAAATCTAAAGCATCTTCACCTTCGAAAGCTAAAGAAAGATAATAATTCTTATCCTCTCCCCTTCTCTCCATTGACGGCCGTAATATAACCAGTGAAATCAACAGTCCCCCACCCCCATGAAGCAACTCGTCCTCGACTCTAGTCCATTACAACCAGCGGTCGACCCCACAGACGCATTCATAAATTTTAACATGCTGTTCATTCAAAACGGGAATTTTCTCAAGTATAAATTAATATTATAATATATTAGCATATTGTGTATAAATAGGCATAGGATAGGTTAGGTTAGGTGTTTAGGTTCTGTTGGCGATTATTTGTATTTGTAGTACGTGGGTGAAGCATTATAGCGTTGTGGTTCGAACAAAATTCGTCAGTGAAGCACTTGTTCCGGATATGTTCGAACGTCAGCAGTTGTGAGTCGTGTGTAAACCGGTTTTCATTCATAAACAGGGGGTTTGTCGGGTGCATGGAATCACTTTTGGATCTTTGTTTGGAGGACGGGCTGCATGAAGTCCCCGTAATGAACACATGTTCAGACGATCTCAGACTCGTAACTCTCTCTCGCAGTCTTGCTTCGTAGTGTTTCTCACAGTTGCTCACTTGCCTCCTCCCCGAGAAGAAGGTCAGTACTTCATCTCCAGGTGAAAATTATTCCCCTTATAAATCAATAACTTTGTGAAACTCAATGTCATTGTAAGAATAGTCTTAATCCTTAAATTCACACGTACTCGCTCGCCTGCTCCCTAAGAACAGAGCTGACATAAGCAAGATGTCACCGACTCAACGATGTTTCGCCACAACACACCACACAAACACACAAAAATGGGTTTTGTCTATCGAACCAAGTGAAGTCTTATAAACTCTTGGCATAAGTACTCAATGCCTAGGAAGTAGTGTCTTTGTGATAAGCGGCTGCTGGTGTTGTTTCTGGAATTATGTAAAATAAAGAAAACCCTCGAATTTTCATAAAAGAAAAAAAAATCCTCTGAAGATTTTTATTATGTTCATTGTCTCGTCACGCTTACCTCAAACATTGGCTTATTAAACTTATTGATTGGTATTAGAATAAACGTACATATACTTTACTACAAAGTTTGTGTGCTATAATATTAACAGGAAATAAATAATTCTTTAAATACTCGCATTTCAGTAGAAGTAGGCTAATTCATTTCTCGTCATGCACTTCACAACGACAACACAATCCGTTATCATTGCTATTCATTGGAGTTACTCATCATATACTATTTTAACTTACTTTTGATCTTCCTTCTCTTCCATGCATATTACAAACATATTATTATATACATATTACATGCATATTATTACCTTCTCTTCCATGCAAAATATTACTTATTTTGTACAGATTGTACAGAATGTCACCACCACCAGCTGAGAAACGATGTCAGTCAAATGAAGAGGATATTAGAGAATTTAAGGAATACTGGACTGAAAAGTTTGACATGATTAAGAAGGATGATAAAGCTTTATGCATTTTCTGTTCTGACACAGTTGTTTGTAGAACTTCTTCTGTAAAGAGACATTTTGAAAATGTTCATAAGAACTTAAGCAATAAAACTGAGGAGGAACAAAGAGAATTAATTTCTCGTGAACTGAGCAAGACAAAAACACAAGTTGAAACTTTTATGAATTATATTTCAGGTAGGCCCAGTTCCAACTTAGTTGCTGCTAGTTTTGAAGTTTCAAAAATTATTGCCCAACACGGAAAACCTCTCTGTGATGGGGAGTATATTAAAGAAGCTTGGCTAGAATGTGCACCTTTTCTTTTTGACAACTTTTCAGAAAAGAAAAAGATTATTCAGCGCATTAAAGATTTGCCTGTGAGTAGGAAAACAGTTAAAAATAGGATACTTAAGTTGGAAAGAAATACAGCTGAACAATTTACAAAAGATTTGTCTTCATGCAAGTTTTTTTCTATTTGTGTTGATGAATTTGTGTTCGTTGGCTTAGCAGAGGCTTGGTTCTGAAACGATTTAATGAATGCTTAGATGAAATAAAGCTCTATTTGAACGACCAACAAGTGTCATACCAGGAATTTTCTGACATCGTGTGGGTTTGTAAACTGATGTTTTTGCACATTTTTGTGAACATTTAAATGAATTGAATATTAAGTTACAGGGCTCAAGTAAGACACTTGATGTTATGTTTTGTTACATAAAAGCTTTTGAAATGAAGCTTAAAGTTTTTAAGAAGGATGTAGATAATGAGAGATTTAGATACTTTCCAAACCTAAAGAGGTACATCAGTGATCTAAAAGATGACAGAACAGACCACAAATGTCTTCAAAAGCTGTTTGTAAACATTATCGAGTCAACAGTTTGGCAGTTCTCTACAAGATTTGCCAAATTCAGAGAACTGGAAGACACAGTAAAGTTCATCAAGTTTCCAGACAGCATCAAAATGGATGAACTAAACTTGCAAATGTTTTCATGGATAGACATGGATGATTTTGAGATGCAGTTGATTGAATTTCAGAGTAGCTCATTTTGGAAGCAGAAATTTGTTGACCTTAGAGTTGACTTGGAAAATATTGAAAGAGAGAGATTAGAGATGAAAGTAACAAAGAGAAATGCGGAAAACGAAGTATTAAGGACTTGGAATGCTATTCCAGAAAATTATGTCTGTTTAAAAAACCTTGCAACAGCATTGCTAACCATGTTTTCGTCTACATATGCTTGCGAATCTTTGTTCTCAATTATGAACTTTGCTAAGTCTCGTAACAGGAGTAGCATGACAGATGAAACTAGCGCTGCATGCATATCTCTCACTGTTACTAAATATAAACCCGATGTAAAATCTCTGTCATCAGTTATGCAGCAGCAGAAGTCTCACTGACAGTATATAAAAGGAGTCAACAAGTTTTTTCTGTTGTATTCTATTAAAGTCACAAAAGCTTAAAGGCTGTTGAAATGTACTTCTGAAGGTTAAATAAAAATTTTCTGTTTTTTTTTTTTATACTATGTTTTACTGCACTGAGGTAATTTATTATTTTTTCGTTTAAAAAGTTCTTAAGAGATACCAAATATGTTCTAAAAAAAATGGTTGGCACGTGGAAAAAGTTTGTGTCAGAGACTTGACTGATTTTGGCACGCACTCTCAAAAAGGTTGCCCACCCCTGCTCTATCACCTACGTAATGAAGTAGAAAGGCACGCTTTCTCTCAGCACTTTTGATGTCTGAAACTATCAACAAATTTTCAAACCTTTTAAGCCATTTGGTCCACCTCTGTACACAGTTTGTCTGGACTAAGTCAGGATCAAATGCAGGAAACTGAGATATATTTGCCATTTTTTATTGTATAAAAGTAAACTAATCACTTAAAATGTTCCTCAGAATACTAAACACTTACTGCACTGTATATGTTAGTTAAGAATTCACTGTAATTACTTTAATTCTGCACTGTATATGTTAGTTAAGAATTCACTGTAATTACTTTAATTTTGCAAAGCACACAAGCATTTTAATGCAAAAGTTCACAACAATGCACAATATAGCACCAACTGACTTCTTACCTAGCCTTGTGTACGTGTGGTGTTTTTCCTACCTACAGCTGCACAGCAGTTGTCAGCAGTTGGCACAGCAGTTGTCAGCAATGTTGTTGTTTGACAACCCGTTCTCACACAAGACAGGACATATATGACTTAATGCTTAAAGTCAATATGTTGAATATGACTTAGTAAATATGTGATATATTCCCAGTTACTTTCTTTCCAAAACCCAAACTCTTCCTCACGTACCAATTTACGTTTCACAGTACCCGTCCGTCAACCTAGATAGCAGAATAGTCGTGATTGGTCCAATTATAAGGAAAATTGTAGTTTTCAGATCCCACATGGGTTGTGAAATTTACCTACTATTGTCCATGCTCTTAAAATATTACAGATCAGCTACTTCCTATTGAAGGCTCGTAGTTTTGTTTTGAGAAATATTAGTTGTTCTTAGTAAATTATAATAAGCACTACAAATTATTACATAGAATAACAGTGCTTCACCAATCAATATTATATACCATAGTTTGTGCTTTACAAATCTTTAAAGGATGTTTTGTAGGAACGCTAACAGAAAACGATGTTACGTTGGAATGTCTATGGGGTAAACTACTGCAAACAGGATATTATTGTGTCTACTATACCAACTATAGCTAGGATGGGTATATTGTCCACTACCACCTGTTAGGTGGGTAAGGGGTCCAATACCACCCACAGGATGGGTATGAGGGTCACATCCACCCACAGGATGAGTATGGGGACCACATCCACAACACAGGAAGGGTATGGGGTCCAATACCACGCACAGGATGAGTATGGCTGTCCACTACAACCCACAGGATGGGTATGGGGCTCCAACCACCCATAGAATGAGTATGGGGCTCCAACCACCCATAGAATGGGTATGGGGTCCAATAACACCCACTGGATGCGCATGGCGTCCATTGTCGCGCGTCGAGCTCGAAAACCGCAGCATTCATCTCAGAACCATGCCTATTTCACGCAGATTTCTTAATAAACGTAAGAGTTTTATATGTCACAAGAAAGATAGAAATATAAGCTTCATTCTAAATACCTTACCATGGGTATATTTAAATTTAAAGCGAAGATACGTGTATTTTTTTAATAGCCGAGCTCCGACCCCGGACAGATCGATCGACCGAGCAACTCTTTATTTATTTATTTATTTATTTATTTATTTATGCATATACAAGAATGTACATTGAGAATGTGAGGATACATAATATGGTAATTACAGTCTTGTAAAGCCACTAGTACGCGCAGCGTCCTTAATCAAAGAAAATTTTAAGAAGGTAAATGCTTGCAAAATTTATAGACAAAAAAATGATAACAGTTACGTGGAATGAAAAAAAAGATGAGAGAAAATTGTAGGTACAGTATATTAAAGCACATAGGTAGCTAAGATTGATTGCAATGACAGCTTGAATGGTAGTTGACAAAAATTGGTAGGCACAATACAGCAGAAACAATATAAGATTGATTGCAATGACAGCTTGAATGGTAGTTGACAAAAATTGGTAGTCACAATCCAGCATATGGCTAGCACATAAAAGAAGACAGCAATGAACACAATGATAAGGTTGTTTGATACTACATAAAAATTAGGAGATTGGGTAACACTAGGTACAGAGCAAATTTAAAGCTCAGTGTAGGAAACTAAGAAGATGAAATTAGGTACTTTTTGGTTTTGCTTTTAAATAAGGCAAAAGTTTTACAGTTTTTCAATTCACTAGGGAGTGAGTTCCATAGACTAGGTCCCTTAATTTGCATAGAGTGTTTACACAGATTAAGTTTGACCCTGGGGATATCAAAGAGATATTTATTTCTGGTGTGGTGATAATGGGTCCTATTACATCTGTCCAGGGAGAGTTTCAGAGCAGGATTTGCATTTAAGAACAGGGTTTTGTAAATGTAGTTGACACAAGAGAATGTGTGGAGGGAGTTAATATTTAGCAAGTTTAGGGATTTAAACAAGGGAGCCGAGTGTTGTCTGAAAGCAGAGTTAATTATTATTCTGATAGTAGATTTTTGCTGTGTGATGATGGGCTTAAGGTGGTTTGCAGTGGTAGACCCCCATGCACAAATACCATAATTAAGATAGGGGTAGATTAGTGCATAATATAGTGAGAGGAGAGCAGAGTTAGGAACATAATATCTGATTTTGGAGAGTATACCAACTGTCTTAGAGACTTTCTTAGTTATGTGTTGAATGTGGGTGCTGTAGTTGAGTCTCTTGTCTAGGAATAGGCCAAGAAACTTGCCATCATTTTTATTACTGATGTTAATGTTGTCTATCTGTAGCTGAATTGCATTTGATGATTTGCTTTCTCTCAGAACAATGTTTATTTCACGTGAATTCGTTAATAAACATATATGTTTTATATGTCTCAAGAAAGGCAGACATATAAGCTTCACTTTAAACACTTTACCATAGACATATTTAAAGTTCTAATGAAGATACATGTATTTTAAAAATTACGGAGCTCCCACCCCGTACAGACTGAACGACAGAGCAACTCTCTCTCAGATCAATGTTTATTTCACTTAAATTCGTTAATAAACACAAATGATTTATATGTCTTAAGCAAGATAGAAATAAGAGCTTCATTTTAAATACATTACAATAGACATATTTATAGCTCAAGTGAAGATACATATGTTTTTATAGTAGCGCTCAGTAGCTTGTCGGGCATGGAGTGCAGACGCCTACGCACTTGCCGATATATTGTATAATTAACAAAGATACGCTAATAAAGCCTAAAATCTTATATGCCTCCAGAAAGACCGAGATATGAACATTATTATGATTGCACCAAATGAAATATATCATGTTCGAGAACAAAGATATATCAATTTTAAATTAAGTTTCGACTCTTCCTCGGGCGAGAGAGATGGGGCGACTCTCGCCCCATCTATTGGGGATTCTGTCCACTAAAGACCCAATGCTACTCAAACCCTCCTAGCATTATTTAGGTAATGAAGTAATATGGTATATATACTCACTATAATGTGGGTGTTGAATGCAGAACATGAGAAAACATATATTTACTCCAAACTAATATAATTTCATTATGAAATAAGTAATAAGTAGCATCAAAGGAAGTCGACGGTCCAAGCGTCAATGTTGTGGAGCGACTTATCCAAGATATATCGTTGTTTGGAAAGTGTTTGTTGGCATATCCAGTTGTCGCACTTCTCTGCACAAATTATCACAAATTTAAATTATAATGTTAACAAGTAGAATACATATTTTTAATAAAATCTAACATAACTAGCCAGAAAACATTTAACATTTATTAAAAATATATGTTTGGAAGTTAAATCGACTTCAAAGGACAATAGTTTTGTTATATTACAAAAAAAAAAAAATAAATATATACTCGTTATTCGTTGACATGCGTTCGTTACCTAAACTACCATGTACTGTACTTATATAAAATCTCCCATATCTCTTCGCTCATCTCACCAAACCCTACAGGCTCTGTGATATATTGTTTTGTCGGAAAATCCGACACCATTTAACAATAATATCATCATACAGATAATAACTGTATTACCAACAAGTTACCCATAGAAAACGTAACTTGTAGTGGAATTACCATCTAAAGAAAACGGGATATCATCACCACATACTATTATAATTCACCACCTATTATGGTGGGAATTATTCTTAAATACATTAGTCTTTGGACTTTACCATTATAAAAACATCTTATATAAATTAACTTAATTATCAATATTAAAGTAGAGTAAATGTGACCCTTCTATCACTTTCTGAAATCTGGACAAAGTAGGCCAGGCGTCAGGGAGGAAGGAGGGAGCCATTGTTGTGTCACCTCCGAGACGTGTGGAGCGAGTACGGCTCCTATCATTCTGGACAATGTCGGCCAGTAACGTCAATAGAATGGAGTGTTAAACAGCCATTGTTTATTGAGACCAGAGGCTCACACGGGAGCAAATTCGGCTCCTGTTAAATTTACTTGGACGTAGTGTTATGGAACCCAAAGGTGTAACATTGTCAACACGCTGTCTACAATACAAGTTAAGTGTCTATCCGAAACCCGTTTATCATTCATTTATGGCCATTAATGTCAGGATATAGGGTTAGCCGGTTAGAACGCGAAATCGCCTCAAACTAAAGGTAATTAAGCCAGGTCTTCATGTTCCATGTACTATTTTCTCTGATATAACTTGTCATATATAGGATTCTGGCTTCACAGCTAGCGCACTTTTGACAGGTCAAGACGAGGATGCAAGATTATGTGCACCAGTTACTGGGTGATAGAAGCTACCTCAAAGAGGATAATTTGGTGTCTACACTCTAGTTATACCTGGTGGACTAACCTGCTGTACTATAAGAGAAGGAACCTCATCAATGTATGTACTATTACTGTAATTTGATTGGCTGCATATGTGTAATATAAACCCCCCTAATGTGTAGAGGATCGATTTGTGAGATTATGAGATTATTGCAGAATACAGTCCACTTATCATTATACAAATTGCTATCGAAGTATATAAATTAACGTAAATATAAATTCATATAAATTAAATAAATATAAATCTCACAGGTCGGTTCCCACATTATTTGGTCATCTTCGAACCGGATGACGGATTATTTGATCCTTTGAACCCACATTTGGTCATCTTAGTACCGGATGAACCAGTTATCCAGTGGATTCATTAATATACTAGTGCAGTGTTATTTAAACAAAGCCAGCAGTCAAGACGGCAGCGTAGCCTCGAGGGAGCTCAGGAGCCTCCCTCAGCCCAGTTCAGCTTCGTCAGCGGTTTCATGCACACCCACAGATATTGGTGGCGTGTTATTTCGTGAAATGACAGCGCTAATATAGAATCCAGCCAAATTAGTGACTGTGTCTTCGCGAGATTGTTCACGGATTTCGTGGTGTTACATTTCGCGAGAGATTATCTACGAATTTTGTGGAGTTATTTCGCGAGGTCACTAATATATTTAATACTTCTTGATAATATTAGAAGTTTCATAGAGGCTAATTAAGAGGCTATTATCAATAATTGTGTATATTATTTCTCCAAATAGAGAATTATTTAATATAAATTGCACTAGTGATCACAGTATAATATTTACTAATTGCCAACCCACAACAGGGTAGGATATTAACACTGACTAGTTGAACTATTATTGTTCATCCTAGTCCCATTATTACAATAGTCAGTTTACTATATTGAACAACCTAACACCATTAATGAATGGTCCAGACCCTATTTTGGGTGTAATTTTTATCAACTCGAGTTGAGTTGTGTATATAATAATTTACTTATGATCATTACACCTTTGAGTGATTAATTAGTGTCTCTACCATCCTAGGTGATATAGAAGAGCTAACCTAAAGGTACTTCCAATGACACTGGTTTATCATTCAAATCATTAGTGTGTATGATTGTATATATATAATGTGTATTAATTTTAAGTGCTAACCTCTAGTAGAGGTAGGATTATTGCCTAGTGAGTGCAGAATTTACCCTAGGCTACCATTAGAGCTTGTTCAGTATTATGACAGCCCAAGTACAAGTCCCACAAGGCTTCACCAACGAGCCAGTATGGATAATGCAGGGAGAATGAAAAGAACCCTTGCAGGTCTTAAAGGCCACTTAACAAGACAGATCAAGAAATGTGAAGATTTGTCACAACAATCAACAGTTGATTATGCTGACCTGGAAAGCTATTATCAAGCAGCTGCAGGTAAATTTGAGCAAATCAAATGTCAAATAGCAACATATGTGGCTGAACTTGCCAACACCATTTATCAGAAACAGAAATAGACGACATTATGGTTGATCTTGCGAATTATGAAGATCACACTCAGGCCACGTTACAGCCTTATGTCAAATTAATTGCCCAGAACAAGGCAACAGCAACAACAACAACAGTTGCATCTATACGAGTCAAGCAGAAGCTCGACTCCCTTCAATTAATTTACCCACTTTCTCAGGAAAAGATGAGGAAGATTGGGATGAATTTGGAACAAATTCGTTGACCTTGTAGACTCAAACAATCTTTACCAAAGAGTAGTAAATTCTCTTATTGCAAGGCCAATTATCAGGTGAGGCTAAAACAGTAGTATCCCATCTGAGATTAACTAATGACGGCTATGATCTGGCAGTAAAACTCCTCAAGGATAATTATGCTGATCCAGAAGTAAGACATCATTTAGTTCATGAGCTGTTGCATTTACCCCCCGGGGCTTCAGCTGATTCACTCCAAGTCCTTCAAGCTGGAGGTAGAATCATTGATCAATGCCCTCAGCCTGACAGCAGATACAAACGGGGCTGAGTGGGTCTTGAAAATAATTGTCCAGGAGAAAAACCTAGGGACATATTGAGGCAAATGAGTGCTCATTACAATAAAAGTATTTTATCCATGAATGAATATCTGAAGGTTTAAAGTCAGTAGTTCAT